>NC_057808.1:63196463-63204357 GCF_018294505.1 Triticum aestivum | reverse complement strand
ATATATGGAGGGGGGGGGGCGAGGGCGGCTTGGGGGAGGGGCAACCGAGGCGGCGGCGGCGTCGTGGCTCGGCCGGACTCCGGCGGCCGTGCGGGAAGAGGAAACCGGCGAGGCGGGCCGTCGGCTGGGCCTTAGGCCCAGTCGGCGCGCGGGCGCGTTTTTTTTAAAGTACCGCGAAGAAAAATGCGTAGAAAAATAAATAAAACTCAGAAAAATGTGAAATAAATTTTCCCCGCTAGTTAGAAAATCTAGAATAGGGTGAACATTTTTAAAATCAAAAATAAACATTTTGAAAACATGCATATTTTTAAATGCAATAAAAATTGCAAATAAATCCAAATAAATTCCAAATAATGTTTTTAAAATTTTTCCTCCAGTATTTCAATTGTTTTGGAGAAGTCATATTTTCTCCTCTCTTTTATCTTAAAAATGAAATATTTTCCGGAGAGAAAAATAATTAAAATCCCAATCCTCGTTTGAAAAATCAAATAAGAAAATTCGAGAAAATCCCCAACTCTCTCCGAGGGTCCTTGAGTTGCTTAAGATTTATCGAGGATTTGTCAAAATGCAATAAAACATGATATGCAATGATGATCTATGTATAACATTCCAAATTGAAAATTTGGGATGTTACAAACCTACCCCCCTTAAGATGAATCTCGCCCTCGAGATTCGGGTTGGCTAGAAAACAGGTGGGAGTGGTTTTTCCGTAGATCTTCCTCTCGCTCCCAGGTGGCCTCATCTTCTGTGTGGTGACTCCACTGAACTTTGCAAAACTTGATGACCTTGCTGCGGGTAACTCGGCTGGCATACTCGAGAATCTTAACTGGCTTCTCCTCATAGGTCAAATCACTTTCCAACTGAATCGCTTCCAGTGGCACAGTATCTCTCCGCGGTATTTCAGCCATCTCTGCGTGGCACTTCTTCAACTGCGAAACATGAAATACATCATGTACTTCAGACAATCCTTCGGGCAATTCCAGCTTGTAGGCAACTTCTCCCATACGTTCCAACACTCTGTATGGTCCAATAAAACGAGGCGCTAACTTTCCCTTAACTCCAAAGCGCTTCACTCCACGAAGTGGTGATACTCGAAGATACACTCTGTCTCCGATTTCGTGAACTGTCTCCTTGCGTTTAGAATCAGCATAACTCTTCTGCCTGGATTGGGCTACCTTGAGCCTATCACGAATCAACTTCACTTTCTGTTCAGACTCCTTAATCAAATTTGGTCCAAACAACTGACGGTCTCCAACTTCGTCCCATAACAACGGTGTTCTACACCTCCTTCCGTACAAGGCTTTGAAAGGGGCCATCTTCAAACTGGTTTGATAACTGTTGTTATAAGAAAACTCCGCATATGGCAAATTGTCGTCCCAACTTGATCCATAATCTAGTGCACATGCTCTCAACATGTCCTCCAAAATCTGGTTGACTCTTTCAGTCTGTCCATCTGTCTGTGGGTGGAAAGCTGTACTAAATTCCAGCCTGGTTCCCAATGTTTCATGTAACTGCTTCCAAAACTTTGAGGTAAACTGGGTTCCTCTGTCTGATACAATGGTCCTCGGAACTCCATGCAAACATACGATCCTGGTCATGTATATATATTAGCCAGCTTAGCACTGGTGTAAGTGGTCTTCACTGGAATGCAATGAGCCACTTTCGTCAAACGATCGACTACAACCCATATCGCGTCATAGCCTGAACGGGTCCTGGGTAATCCTGTGATAAAATCCATGCCTATTTTATCCCACTTCCATTCGGGTATCGGCAATGGCTGTAACAATCCTGCTGGCTTCTGATGCTCTGCCTTCACTCTCTGACATACATCACAAACTGCTACAAACTCCGCAATATCCTTCTTCATTCCGGTCCACCAGAAAGTATTCTTCAAATCCAAATACATCTTGGTATTCCCTGGGTGTATCGAGTACGGTGAATCATGGGCTTCTTGCAAAATCAACTTCCTAATCTCCGGATCATTTGGTACATATACACGGTCTTCAAACCATAAGGTATCGTGCTCATCCTCACGAAATCACTTGGCTTTACCTTTGCTCATCTTCTCCTTTATCTCTTCAATCTCCTTGTCTGCCTTCTGAGCTTCTCTGATCTTTTCCATCAAGGTAGACTGAATCTCCAATGTCGCTAAATACCCTCTAGGGACTATCTCCAAACATAGCTCGCATATGTCCTCGGCTAACTCTTGAGGTAACTCTCCTGTCTTGATGTTGCTGACATTACTCTTGCGGCTCAACGCGTCTGCTACTACGTTAGCCTTTCCAGGGTGATAATGCAATCTCATATCATAGTCTTTGATGAGCTCCAACCATCTCCTCTGCCTGAGATTTAACTCCTTCTGCGTGAAAATGTACTTCAAACTCTTGTGATCCGTGTACACCTCACAATGGTTTCCGATGAGAAAATGTCTCCATGTCTTCAATGCATGCACCACGGCTGCTAACTCCAAATCATGCGTAGCATAATTCTTCTCATGGGGTTTAAGTTGTCGTGAAGCATACGAAACAACTCTTCCTTCCTGCATCAGTACTGCTCCAAGTCCTCGACGAGAAGCGTCGCAATAAACTTCATAGTCCTTGCGTTGATCTGGCAGAATCAACACGGGTGAGGTAACCAATCGTTTCTTCAACTCTTGGAAACTAGCTTCGCAATCCTCAGTCCAATTGAATTTGGTGTCCTTCTTCAATAGCTCAGTTATGGGTTTAGCAATCCTTGAGAAATTTTCGATAAATCTCCGGTAGTATCCTGCGAGTCCAAGAAAACTCCGGATTTCTCCAACTGTAGTGGGCGATTCCCAACTTGTCACTGTGTCAACCTTGGCAGGGTCTACTGCTATTCCTTCTCCAGAAATAACATGTCCAAGGAATCCAACTTTCTTCAACCAAAACTCACATTTGCTGAACTTGGCATATAGCTGATGTTCTCTGAGCTTCTCAAGTACCAATCGTAAATGCTCCTCATGCTCTTCTTCATCCTTGGAAAAGATTAAAATATCATCAATGAACACCACGACGAACTTATCCAAAAACTCCATAAACACTTTGTTCATCAGGTTCATGAAATAGGCAGGTGCATTAGTCAGTCCAAATGACATAACGGTATACTCATACAATCCATATCTGGTGGTAAATGCCGTCTTAGGTATATCCTGCTCTCAAATCTTTAATTGATGGTATCCCGATCGTAGATCGATCTTGGAAAATACTTTAGCTCCTTGCAGGCGGTCAAACAAATCATTGATCATCGGCAGTGGGTACTTGTTTTTGATGGTCACTTCATTCAATCCTCGGTAATCAACAACCATCCTCAGCGATCCATCTTTCTTCTCCACTAGAAGTACTGGTGATCCCCAAGGTGACGAACTTGGGCGAATATAGCCTTTATCCAGTAACTCCTTGATCTGTTTCTTAATTTCCTCCAAATCCTTTGCAGGCATCCTGTATGGTCTCTTAGATATTGGCCCTGTGCCTGGCAAAAGTTCAATCAAAAACTCAATGTCTCTGTCTGGTGGCATGCCTGGCAACTCTTCTGGAAATACATCCGGATAGTCCTTCACCACTGGTACTTCCTCCTGTACCACTCCTGATAAGGAATTTACTTGAGTCCTCTTCGGCATATGCCGGGATACATACATGATCCTTTTTCCTTCCGGGGTGGTAAGCAAAATAGTCTTGTTGGCACAATCGATGTTCCCTCCATACAACGATAGCCAATCCATTCCCAAAATCACATCCAAACCTTGCGATTCCAAAACAATGAGGTCTGTGGGGAAAACATGCCTACCAATGGCCAATGGTATCTGAAAACATCCTTGGGTGGCCATATACTCTGCTCCTGGCGAGGTTACTAACATAGGGGTTTTGAGAACTTGGGTGGACAGCTTAAACTTGTTCACGAATCCCCTTGATATATATGAATGCGATGCACCAGTATCGAAAAGAACAGTTGCAGTAAATGACTTAACCAAAAACTTACCTATTACTGCATCAGGCTGAGCTTCAACCTCCTCCACGCTCACGTGGTTCACATGTCCTTTGTTGAACGGGTTCGGCTTCTTCCCAGAGCTTCCATTGCCATTTCCATTTTGGGCTTCAGGACAATCAGTAGCGTAATGTCCCGTCTTCTGGCACTTGAAACAAGTAATGTGACTCAGATCTCTCTTGGTTGGGGTAGATGGGTTGGTGCGGTTCAGTCCGTTTCCTCCTCCATTCCCATTACTATTCTTGGAGCCATTATGGTTGTGCGAACTACCTCCTCCATGGGTATGCTGAAACTGTCCTCCCAGCTTCGGGGTAAATCGTGGCTTCTGCTGGGCTCCAGAATTATACTTCCCTTGTCCATACTTCCTCTTACGGCTTTCGATCTGTTGTTACTTCCCTTCTATCATGAGAGCTCTATCTACCAGCTCCTGGTAGTTGTTGAAGGTTGCTACCATCAACTGCATACTCAGTTCATCATTCAATCCTTCCAGAAACTTCTCCTGCTTGGCAGCATCCGTAGCAACGTCATCTGGTGCATAACGTGCTAACTTACTGAAATCTTCCACATACTGGCCTACGGTGCGTCCTCCTTGGCGTAGGTTGCGAAATTCACGCTTCTTCATAGCCATAGCTCTGGCTGAAACATGAGCTGTACGGAAAGCTTGCTGAAACTGGTCCCATGTGACAGTGTCAATAGGGTGCGTGGCTGTATAATTCTCCCACCATGATGCTGCGGGTCCATCAAGCTGATGTGCGGCAAAACGCACTCTTTCCGCATCTGTGCATCCTGCAGTGGTCAAGTCCCTTCCAACTTTGCGGAGCCAATCATCTGCTACAATCGGCTCGGTGCTACTGGAAAACACCGGCGGGTTTAGCCTTAAGAAACGGGCTAAGTGATCAACAGGTGGTGGTGGCGGTGGGTTGTTGTTGTTGTTGTTGCCTTGGTTCTGAACTAACACTTGCATCAAGGCATTCTGTTGCTGAATCAACTGGGTGATCTCTGGCGGGAAAACAAATCCGGTGTCGCGTCTCGGAGGCATCTGATGGGTTTAGAAAAGATGAGAATTAAGAATAGAATGAGGTCTAGAGAGAAAACACTACCCATATGCTCATGAGACAAATTCAATCAATATCACTCAATCAATCCAAACAAGGCAAAACAATCGATCTAACTAGCGTTACAAAGTGCTTGAACTATACTACTAAATGGGGGAAAACTACTACTGATATGGTAGTCTACTAAAAATTCTAATCCGTTGAAGACTCCATGATGTCTGCTCCAGCTTCATCAATCCAATCGTCTTCACTTGGTTCCGAGTCGGTGTCGTCGATGATGATGTAGTTATCCGGACAAGTGCATTCGTCGACTTCTGCTTTTGGCACTGGATTTCCCACGAATGATCCAATTTTATTCTCCAGGTCGTCAATCTTCCCTACTAGTGCGTTGATTTCCTCCAAATAATCTTCGCGTGTAGTCTTGAGTTCTTCTTGGAGTTCCTTGATCTTCGTGAATGCCTTCTTCAGTTCTTCCTTGTCCGTGCATATCTGGTTCTCCTGGCGACGAATATGTTGGTTCTGCTCCTGGATGAAAGCTGCAATTGATCCATCCTTCTTGGTCTTGATCATCTCCCATTGCGCGTCTCGACGTCCACAAATTTGATAAATTGTATCCTTAAGCTCCTGGTGGTAGACTTCTCCAATGCGTCCCATGGCGATGTGTGCGGCCATGCTCTTCCCTAAACTCCAAGTTGGTGCTTCAAAAACCATTCTTATGGGTTCCGTAATTGGCGCAAACGTTCTTCCTGGAATGATAACTTGAATCTTCCAGCTCTCCTCTTCAGGTAATGTAGCGTTGTAGGTTCCGGTGATGCTTGGTATTCCTATGTTCAAGTACTTGGTGACTTCCTTCAAGTGTCTTCCAAATGGCGTGTCTTCGTCTGGTTGCATGAACTTGCTCCTTCCATTCGCCATTCCTAAAGAGTAGAAAGTGGAGAGGAGTCAGAAATGAGAAGAGAGAAGTTTTTCTAGGGCTTAAGCTTAGTGGTCGTGTCCTACAGTCAACGTGTGCTCTGATACCAACTTTGTAGCGACCAGACCTCAAATGGCCTGTGCTGCTGTGCACCAGTGTCATCCCTGGATCAGTAATGCTGACACGCACAGTACAAATGGAGGATTTATAAAAGAGTAGCAATCACACACTTATTACATCGAATATCTCCGAAGAGATTAAGTATGATAAACATGGCTTAAGGCCATCTAATAATGATAACAGCGGAAGACTTGGAAGATAAGTGAGTCCATCAACTCCAGCGGCATCACTGAGTATAAGACCACGACCTAAGGCACCTTACTCGTCGTCTGAAAAGTCTGCAACATGAAACGTTGCAGCCCGAAAACGGGTCAGCACATAGAATATGCTGGCAAAGTAACGCAAGAGAGCAATGAACAATGATAATGCTATACTACATGCATATATGGCTGGTGGAAAGCTCTATGGTTACAATGTTTTTGCGAAAAGCCAGTTTTATCCTACTTCAAAGGAATAAATTTTATTTAACTATCATGGTGGTTGAAACATTGAGAAGGTACCTCCAACTCAATCCCAATTAAGTATCATCATTAACCCAACAATATTATTTAAAGTAACATGATGAGATCAGCGGGATAATCCAAGAACTAGATACTCAAGTTGTCCATAACCGGGGACACGGCTAATCATGATTAGTTTGTACACTCTGCAGAGGTTTGTGCACTTTTACCCACAAGACTCGATCGCCTCCGCTTGATTCTCGCACTGCATGATGTTTGAGAAACGGATGACCGAGACACAGTCTTTCAGAAACAATCACTCTCTACTCTGGATGGACCGGTACACCTACTTTCCCCTACATCTGCTAGTCCACCTCTTCAAGAGATCCTGTAACCTACTCAGCTATGCTAGAGCCCATAATAGCTTGTGGCTGCACACGGAAGTTTCTAGCATGAATAATCTTATGATCCCTTTGAGCCTGGGTGGCGGACCTTATACATACAGACAACACTGGGTTCTCCAGGTGTCTCAATCCACCCAGATGTGAGTTTTAGTTGCCACCTTAAGTTGAACCATTATTAAACACTCACATCTGTCATGAATATCTCTCAAACCCAATCCACGTCTACGCATAGCATGGCGATATAATAGCAACGTAGAGGTAACTCCCAAGGGTTTGATAAGAAAACAGGGCAATAGGTACTACCTCAACTACTTCCCAATACCCACAGTTTATTTAGATCCTATTCATGCAATGTGTTTGAGGGAAATAGATCTAATGCACTAAAAACTGGGTATGAACGGGATATGATCAAAGTGTTACTTGCCTTGCTGATGATCCGCAAAAGCTAACGAGTCGAAGTAACAAGCGGCACACTCCGGGTACTCTATCGCAAACAAACAGGCATACAATCAGTACTCAACTAATGCACAGGTAAAACTCGAATGAAAGATCGAACCAGAAAGTTCAACTTAAGAACTCCGGTTCGCAAAAAGAATCAACTCGAAAGAAGCAACGAAAGTCAAACGGCAAAAGAAAGAAACTTCGTTTGCTAATCTGGAGCTAGGTCAAATTTTACTGTAGCAAAACTTGTTTGAGTAGATTAAACGGAAAGAGAATTTCGAGACGAAACTCTAGGCACTTGAATCACCTGATTCCGATAAACGAGCGAAAAGTTAAACAGAAACGAAGATTCGATCAGAAATCGAATCTGAGAAAATAACGAGAAAATCCGCCGAAAAAGAAAAACGGACGAACGGTTAAATAACGGACGCTCGTTAACAGAGAAAAACCGATGAACGCGTTCGTTAAAACGAACGGTTCAGTGAACGCTCGTGAAATAAGAAAACTGAAAAAAAACCG
>NC_057808.1:63184570-63196136 GCF_018294505.1 Triticum aestivum | reverse complement strand
ATATATGGAGGGGGGGGGGCGAGGGCGGCTTGGGGGAGGGGCAACCGAGGCGGCGGCGGCGTCGTGGCTCGGCCGGACTCCGGCGGCCGTGCGGGAAGAGGAAACCGGCGAGGCGGGCCGTCGGCTGGGCCTTAGGCCCAGTCGGCGCGCGGGCGCGTTTTTTTTAAAGTACCGCGAAGAAAAATGCGTAGAAAAATAAATAAAACTCAGAAAAATGTGAAATAAATTTTCCCCGCTAGTTAGAAAATCTAGAATAGGGTGAACATTTTTAAAATCAAAAATAAACATTTTGAAAACATGCATATTTTTAAATGCAATAAAAATTGCAAATAAATCCAAATAAATTCCAAATAATGTTTTTAACATTTTTCCTCCAGTATTTCAATTGTTTTGGAGAAGTCATATTTTCTCCTCTCGTTCATCTTAAAAATGAAATATTTTCCGGAGAGAAAAATAATTAAAATCCCAATCCTCGTTTGAAAAATCAAATAAGAAAATTCGAGAAAATCCCCAACTCTCTTCGAGGGTCCTTGAGTTGCTTAAGATTTATCGAGGATTTGTCAAAATGCAATAAAACATGATATGCAATGATGATCTATGTATAACATTCCAAATTGAAAATTTGGGATGTTACAAGCATGCATCTATGGCGAGCAGAGGGAGTGAGGCACAACGATTGTGCAAAAGAGATCAACCTATAAATGAAAGAAGGTTGATGGAGAAACAGATAAATAGAAAGATAAAGATGCTAGCCAGTGTGCGTCAGAGATAGGAGTCGAGTGGATCAGAAGGCTGAGTTAATAGTGTGGGTGTGAGAGAGATGAAGAAAGGGTGCATGTGACTCACATACAAACAAATATCCGAGAGAAATGAGATCCCGAGAGACGGAGTTTTGTGTCTGCGAGAGAGAAAGATATTACACAACGAGAGTGATAGCTAGAGAGACATGTGAGGGAACACAAGATATCTCTAGGGAGAGAGAGTGTGTGTGAGCAACATACAAGAGAACAGTGGAGAAATATGAGACCCTGGGAGATGCTACCTCTTGAGCACTGCGTTGGTTTTCCCTTGAAGAGGAAAGGGTGATGCAGCAAAGTAGCGTAAGTATTTCCCTCTGTTTTTGAGAACCAAGGTATCAATCCAGTAGGAGGCCATGCTCAAGTCCCTCGCACCTACACAAACAAATAAGAACCTTGCAACCAACACGATAAAGGGGTTGTCAATCCCTTCACGGCCACTTCCAAAAGTGAGATCTGATAGAGATGATAAGATAATATTTTTTGTATTTTTATGATAAAGATAAAAAGTAAAGATTGCAAAATAAACGGCGTCAGAAATAACTTGTTGACGGGAGATTAATATGATGGAAAATAGACCCGGGGGCCATAGGTTTCACTAGTGGCTTCTCTCAAGATAGCATAAGTATTACGGTTGGTGAACAAATTACTGTCGAGCAATTGATAGAATTTAGCATAGTTATGAGAATATCTAGGTATGATCATGTATATAGGCATCACGTCCGTGACAAGTAGACCGACTCCTGCCTGCATCTACTACTATTACTCCACACATCGACCGCTATCCAGCATGCATCTAGAGTAGTAAGTTCATAAGAACGGAGTAACGCTTTAAGCAAGATGACATGATGTAGAGGGATAAACTCATGCAATATGATATAAACCCCATCTTTTTATCCTCGATGGAAACAATACAATACGTGTTGTTTCCCCTACTGTCACTGGGATCGAGCACCGCAAGATTGCACCCAAAGCTAAGCACTTCTCCCATTGCAAGAAAGATCAATCTAGTAGGCCAAACCAAACTGATAATTCAAAGAGACTTGCAAAGATAACCAATCATACATAAAAGAATTCAGATAAGATTCAAATATTGTTCATAGATAATGTTGATCTTAAACCCACAATTCATCGGATCTCGACAAACACACCGCAAAAGAAGATTACATCGAATATATCTCCAAGAGAAACAAGGAGAATTTTGTATTGAGATCCAAAGAGAGAGAAGAAGCCATCTAGCTAATAACTATGGACCCGAAGGTCTGAGGTAAACTACTCACACATCATCGGAGAGGCTATGGTGTTGATGTAGAAGCCCTCCGTGATCAATGCCCCCTCCGGCGAAGCACCGGAAAAGGCCCCAAGATGGGATCCCACGGGTACAGAAGGTTGCGGCGGTGGAAATAGGGTTTTGGCCCCTCTCCTGATGGTTTGGGGGTACGTAGGTATATATAGGAGGAAGAAGTAGGTCGGTGGAGCCACCAGGGGCCCACGAGGGTGGAGGGCGCGCCCAGGGGGGTAGCCACGCCCCCTGCCTCGTGGCCTCCTCATTGATTGCTTGACGTCCACTCCAAGTCCTCTGGATCACGTTTCTTTCGAAAATCACTTTCCCAAAGGTTTCATTCCATTTGGACTCCGTTTGATATTATTTTTCCTTCGAAACACTGAAATAGGCAAAAAAACAGCAATTTGGGCTGGGCCTCCAGTTAATAGGTTAGTCCCAAAAATAATATAAAAGTGTATAATAAAGCCCATTAAACATCCAAAACAGAATATATAATAGCATGGAACAATCTAAAATTATAGATACGTTGGAGACGTATCAAGCATCCCCAAGCTTGATTCCTGCTCGTCCTCGAGTAGGTAAATGATAAAAACAGAATTTTTGATGTGGAATGCTTCTTAGCATAATTTTCAATGTAATTCTTTTTATTGTGGCATGAATATTTAGATCCGAAAGATTCAGGATAAAAGTTTAGTGTTTACATAAAAACAATAATACTTAAAACATGCTAACCAAGCAATTATGTCTTATCAAAATAACATAGACAAAGAAAGCTCATCCCTACAAAATCATATAGTTAGGCCATGCTTCAATTTCTTCACACAAAACGTTCTCATGATGCATAACCCCGATGACAAGCCGAGCAATTGGTTCATACTTTTTAACGTGCTTCAGCCTTTTCAACCCTTACGCAATACATGAGCGTAAGCCATGGATATAGCACTATGGGTGGAATAAAGTATAATGATGGCGGGTTATGTGAGGAGACAAAAGGTAGAAAGTCCCACAGTGACGTGGCTAATCAATAGGCTACGGAGATGCCCATCAATTGATGTCAATGAGAGGAGTAGGGATTGCCATGCAACGGATGCACTAGAGCTATTAATATATGAAAGCTCAACAAAAGAAACTAAGTGGGTGTGCATCCAACTTGCTTGCTCACGAAGACCTAGGGCATTTTGAGGAAGCCCATCATTGCAATATACAAGCCAAGTTCTATAATGAAAAATTACCACTAGTATATGAAAGTGATAACATAGGAGACTCTCTATCATGAAGATCACGGTGCTACTTTGAAGCACAAGTGTGGAAAAAGGATAGTAACATTGTCCCTTCTCTCTTTTTCTCTCATTTTTTTGTTGGGCCTTCTCTTTTTTTTTTCTTTGGCCTATTTTTTTTATTTAGTCCGGAATCTCATCCCGACTTGTGGGGGAATCATAGTATCCGTCATCCTCTCCTCACATGGGACAATGCTCTAATAATGATGATCATCACACTTTTATTACTTACAACTCAAGAATTAGAACTCAACACTTAGAACAAAAATATGACTCTATGTGAATGCCTCCGGCGGTGTACCGGGATATGCAATGAATCAAGAGTGACATGTATGAAAAATATGAATGGTGGCTTTGCCACAAATACGATATCAACTACATGATCATGCAAAGCAATAGGACAATGATGGAGCGTGTCATAATAAACGAAGCGGTGGAAAGTTGCATGGCAATATATCTCGGAATGGCTATGGGAATGCCATGATAGGTAGGTATGGTGGCTGTTTTGAGGAAGATATAAGGAGTTTTATGTGTGATAGAGCGTATCATATCACGGGGTTTGGATGCACTGGCGAAGTTTGCACCAACTCTCAAGGCGAGAAAGGGCAATGCACGGTACCGTAGAGGCTAGAAAATTGTGGAAGGTTGAGAGTGCGTATAATCCATGGACTCACATTAGTCATAAAGAACTCATATACTGATTGCAAAAGTTTATTAGCCCTCGAAGCAAAGTACTACTACACATGCCCCTAGAGGGATAGATTGGTATGAAAAGACCATCGCTCGTCCCCGACCGCCACTCATAAGGGAAGCAATAAAAGAACACCTTATGTGTCAAAATTGTCACACAACTTTTACCATACGTGCATGCTACGGGGCTTGCCAACCTTAACACAAGTATTTCTCAATTTCACAATTACTCAAATAGCACACTCTAATATTACCACCTTTATATCTCAAAACACTTATCAAGTATCAGACTTCTCATGATATTCAATGAACTCAATATGGAAGTTTTTATTATGCTCATCTTGGATGCCTATCATATTCGGATTAATTTCACAATTAAACCAAATTACCATGCTGTTTAAGACTCTCAAAATAATATAAGTGAAGCATTATAGATCAATAATTTCTATAAAATAAAACCACCACTGTGCTCTAAAAGATATAAGTGAAGCACTAGAGCAAAAACTATATAGCTCAAAAGATATAAGTGAAGCACATAGAGTATTCTAACAAATTCCGAATCATGTATGTCTCTCTAAAAAAGTGTGTACAGCAAGGATGATTGTGGTAAACTAAAAAGCAAAGACTCAAATCATATAAGATGCTCCAAGCAAAACACATATCATGTGGTGAATGAAAATATAGCCCCAAGTAAAGTTACCGATAGACGAAGACGAAAGAAGGGATGCCTTCCGGGGCATCCCCAAGCTTAGGCTTTTGGTTGTCCTTGAATTTTACCTTGGGGTGCCTTGGGCATCCACAAGCTTAGGCTCTTGCCAATCCTTGTTCCATAATCCATCAAATCTTTACCCAAAACTTGAAAACTTCACAACACAAAACTTAACAGAAAATCTCGTGAGCTCCATTAGCGAAAGAAAACAAAACACCACTTCAAGGTACTGTAATGAACTCATTATTTATTTATATTGGTGTTAAACCTACTGTATTCCAACTTCTCTATGGTTTATAAACTCTTTTACTAGCCATAGATTCATCAAAATAAGGAAACAATACACGAAAAACAGAATCTGTCAAAAACAGAACAGTCTGTAGTAATCTGTAACTAACGCAAACTTATGGAACTCCAAAAATTCTACCAAAATAGGAAGACCTAGATCATTTTTTTATTGATCTACTGCAATTGGAATCAGTATTTTATCACGTTCTTGTGATTTTTAACAATTGTTTTCGTGAACAAAAAGTTTCTGGAATTTTCAGCAAGATCAAATAACTATCATCCAAGAAGATCCTATAGGTTTAACTTGGCACAAACACTAATTAAAACACAAAACCACATCTAACCAGAGGCTAGATCAAAGATTTATTCCTAAACAGAACCAAAAAGCAAGAAAATAAAATAAAATTGGGTTGCCTCCCAACAAGCGCTATCGTTTAACGCCCCTAGCTAGGCATTGAGATTTCAATGATGCTCACAAGAAAGACAAGAATTGAAGCACAAAGGGAGCATCATGAAACACATGACAATCACATCTAAGTCTAACATACTTCCTATGCATAGGCATCTTATAGGCAAAAAAATTATCAAGGCAAGCAAAAACTAGCATATGCAAGGAAGCGGAAAGAAACAAAAGCAATCTCAACATAACGAGAGGTAATTTAGTAACATGAAAATTTATACAACCATATTTTCCTCTCTCATAATTAGTACATGTAGGATCATAAGCAAATTCAACAAAATAGCTATCACATAAAATATTTTCAACACGATCCACATGCATGCGAAGTTGACACTCTTCCAAAATAGTGGGATTAACATTAACTAAAGTCATGACCTCTCCAAACCCACTTTTATCAAAAAATTCACAAGATTGAACATTCTCCAAATATGTGGGATCTAAATTTGACACTCTTCCAAACCCACTTTCAATATTATTGCAAACACTATTATCAATCTCATATTCATCATGGGGCTTAAATAAATTTTCAAGATCATAAGAAGAATCACCCCAATCATGATCATTGCAACAAGTAATAGACATAGAAAAACTAGCATCCCCAAGCTTTGGGTTTTGCATATTATAAACACAATTGACATTAATAGAATTTATAATAACATCATTGCAATCATGCTTTTCATCGAAGGAACTATCAAGTATGGGTGCAATAGCAACGATCTCATGTTTAACATAAGGAACTATAGCAAATTCATCTTCATAAATATTGGCATCATGGCCACAAGAATAGCAAGCATCATGTTCATCAAGGGATACTTCAATCAAATCATCGGAATCACAATTATCTATAGATTCATGCATATCATTATTTTCTTCCAAAGCAACGGTCATAAGTTCTTTGACATAGACATTATGGGCATAGTTTTCATAGCAATATTTAAGTATGTCGGAATTTTTAGATTTGTAGAGAGTAATATCATACTTTTCAATCAAAGAAGCAACTTCATGAGCACCCTCAAAAACGACAAATTCTTCAATTTGTTCGATATCATAGTAACTATAAACACCCTTTCCATAAGAAGATAAGATTTCATTATCATTAAACTCACATAGGTAGGGAAGGTGTTTTTTAGGGTTCTTAGAGCAACAAGTAAAATCATAAATTTCACAAAGATTCCAAGCATAGAAAAGCAAACTATTTATGTGATACCATAAGAGCTTCCCCTTTTCAGACAAACGATGACGCACAAAATGAGCATGCTCATCTAAAGATTTCCCATCAACTAGGCTAGTTGGGGTTTCATCACGAGCACATAAGGATCGAAGATGATCCAAGTAGAACACTTTAAGTGGATCCATATCAATAGATTTTTAGCAAGCAAAGATGCAAGCAAATAGAAGGCACATGGTAACACAAGCAAACAATAGATCTGGCAAGAAAAAGGAAAACAAAAAAGAAGGCGAATAAAATGGCAAAGATGAAGTGGGGGAGAGGAAAACGAGAGGCAAATGGCAAATAATGTAATGCGAGGGATAAGAGTTTGTGATGGGTACTTGGTATGTCTTGACTTGTGCGTAGACTCCCCGGCAACGACGCCAGAAATCCTTCTTGCTACCTCTCGAGCACTGCGTTGGTTTTCCCTTGAAGAGGTAAGGGTGATGCAGCAAAGTAGCGTAAGTATTTCCCTCAGTTTTTGAGAACCAAGGTATCAATCCAGTAGGAGGCCACGCTCAAGTCCCTCGCACCTACACAAACAAATATGAACCTTGCGACCAACGCGATAAAGGGGTTGTCAATCCCTTCATGGCCACTTGCAAAAGTGAGATCTGATAGAGATGATAAGATAATATTTTTGGTATTTTAATGATAAAGATAAAAAGTAAAGATTGCAAAATAAACGGCGTCAGAAATAGCTTGTTGACGGGAGATTAATATGATGGAAAATAGACCCAGGGGCCATAGGTTTCACTAGTGGTTCTCTCAAGATAGCATAAGTATTACGATGGGTGAAAAAATTACTGTCGAGCAATTGATAGAATTTAGCATATTTATGAGAATATCTAGGTATGATCATGTATATAGGCATCACGTCCGTGACAAGTAGACCGACTCCTGCCTGCATCTACTACTATTACTCCACACATCGACCGCTATCCATCATGCATCTAGAGTATTAAGTTCATAAGAACGGAGTAACGCTTTAAGCAAGATGACATGATGTAGAGGGATAAACTCATGCAATATGATATAAACCCCATCTTTTTATCCTCGACGGCAACAATACAATACGTGTTGTTTCCCCTACTGTTACTGGGATCGAGCACCGCAAGATTGAACCCAAAGCTAAGCACTTCTCCCATTGCAAGAAAGATCAATCTAGTAGGCCAAACCAAACTGATAATTCAAAGAGACTTGCAAAGATAACCAATCATACATAAAAGAATTCAGAGAATATTCAAATATTGTTCATAGATAATCTTGATCATAAACCCACAATTCATCGGATCTCGACAAACACACCGAAAAAGAAGATTACATTGAATAGATCTCCAAGAGAAACAAGGAGAACTTTGTATTGAGATCCAAAGAGAGAGAAGGAGCCATCTAGCTAATAACTATGGATCCGAAGGTCTGAGGTAAACTACTCACACATCATCGGAGAGGCTATGGTGTTGATGTAGAAGCCCTCCATGATAAATGCCCCCTCCGGCGGAGCGCCGAAAAAGGCCCCGAGATGGGATCTCATGGGTACAGAATGTTGCGGCGGTGGAAATAGGGTTTTGGCCCCTCTCCTGATGGTTTGGTGGTACGTAGGCATAGATAGGAGGAAGAAGTAGGTTGGTGGAGCCACGAGGGGCCCACGAGGGTGGAGGGCGCGCCCAGGGGGGTAGACGCGCCCCCTGCCTCGTGGCCTCCTTGTTGATTGCTTGATGTCCACTCCAAGTCCCTTGGATCACGTTTGTTCCGAAAATCACGTTCCCGAAGGTTTCATTCCGTTTGGACTCCGTTTGATATTCTTTTCCTTCGAAACACTGAAATAGGCAAAAAAAACTGCAATTGGGGCTGGGCCTCCGGTTAATAGGTTAGTCCCAAAAATAATATAAAAGTGTATAATAAATCCCATTAAACATCCAAAACAGAATATATAATAGCATGGAACAATAAAAAATTATAGATATGTTGGGGACGTATCAGGAGACAGAGTTTGTGTTTGTGTGTGAGAAAGAGATATTTAAGAGGAAGAGTCGTAGGTTCCCATACCTAAGGAGCGAAAGGCATCTCTGTATGAGGGGTGTGCGAGTGGCACACAGGGGAATAGTAGAGAGAAATGAGACCCCGGGAGACAAAGTTTTGTGTTTGTGTGAGAGAAAGAGATTCCACATGGATAATCATAGTTAGAGACACATAACAGGGAGCGAGATATACTTAGAGAGAGAGAGAGAGAGTGATGAAGGTCGAGGGAGAGAGTACCGTCAATGTGTTACGAAGATAAAAGATCATTGTCGACATACAGGTAGCACGAGAGATACCCGAGAGACGATGAACATGTATAGGTCTAGAGAGATAGTCCTATACACTACAAAAAAATACACTTCCGTGATGATACGTGTTTGTCACAGTAGGTCGCGTTTTTTGTCATGCATGTACATCCATGACAATTTTATGACAGAATCAAGATAGCCATACTTGTGCTGTCGTAGAAGTGTTCCATGACATTACCAAAATTATCATCACAGAAGTGTGCACTTCCATGACAATAAATCGCGTCTCACAGAAGTGCTTTCGTCAAGGGTGACCGACACGTGGCATCCACCGTAACGGAACGCCGTTAAGCTATTGGGTCGGGTTTTGGATCCGATAACCCGTTAACAGCCCCGACCAATGGGAATTTTCCACGTGTAAAATCATCATTGGCTGGAGGAAACACGTGTCAGCTCATCGTTGGGACAGATGTCATCCACTCATTGGATAGAAGGCGCCTATGATACGTCGACACGTGGCACGGCCCAACAGAGGCCCATTCCTGTGAAAAGGCTGGCCCGTTTGACTTGGTCAAAAGGTGGCGGGCCGGCCCATGGAAAGCCTGTTAACGACCTGTTTGCATATAGCCCATTTACAGCCCGCTAACCCAAGGCCCATTACGCCCTATCCGAATTAGGCCCAGTAGCGTCATCTGGGCCATCCAATATGATTCCAGCCCGTTTTCACTTCTGGCCCATGTATGGCCCATGACGTCTTTCAGCCCATATGAGGCCCTATGTAACTCTTGGCCTATTAACGGCCCGTGGTGAAACTGGCCCCTAATGAACAGTGTATCACTTTACACCCATTAACGGCCCGTGGTGAAACTGGCCCGTAATGAACAATGTATCACTTTATACCCATTAACGGCCCGTTATTCCGTTGGGCCATTTCCAGCCCATGTTATCTTTCGGCCTTCTCAGAGCCCATTTATTCTTGGGCTCATTTTCAGCATTCGTTTACTTACGGCCCGTTACTGTCATTTTCTGCTTGTGGGCTAAATTCAGCCCGTGGTTACAGTCGGCCCGTTTGTGGTCCGTTAATACGTTGGGCCGTTTTCATAGCATCATCAAATACGACCTATTAATGATGGCCCGTTATGGTTGGCCCATGAACGGACGATTCCAACTCTAGCCCGTTTACGGCCATAATGCGGCTTGTTATTGGCCCATGTTTGGCCAATCGATCATACAACCCGTATAAGGCCCATTGATGATACGACCCGTAGAAGGCCCATTGTTTCTACGGCCCGTAGAAGGCCTACTGTTTCTACGGCCCGTAGAAGGCCCACTATTTCTACGGCCCATAGGAGGCCCAGTGTCACTACAGTAAATATTAGCCCATGGTTATTGTGGCCTAGTTTAAAAAATAGGTTATTGCAGCCACTAGCAAACTGCGGAAAAAGAACTACACCGACTACAAGCAAACAAATAAACAAGACAATAAGGAAATAAATAAGCAAGCAACTTAGGCTAGGCTATCACGGCTATTACACATATTACATCCACTGGGCATCAAAGTTCGCCACCAGTGCAAATATAGGGAACAAAGCAGCATATAAACGCCGCAGCAAAACAAGTCCAAAACTGAAACCACTTCAGAAGAGTTCAAGAAACAATATACTGGGTACCCGTAATGCTGGCAAGATGCTTAGCAAGCTTATTAACTTTCTCTTGTTTGGCGCTTAAATCCTCCAGCGCTTGCTGTTGCACAAGAAAGTACGCATCTGAATTCTGCAGGGACTTCCTCAGTCCTTCCGCTTCTTGCCGCAGCACAACTTACTGATGCCTTTCAGCTGGTAGCTGAGACTGAAGAAGCCGAAGTGATTCAGGCAGCGAGTTTGAAGAGCTTGTGCCAGCGGTACTGGCCAGTAACTCGAACACTACATCAACGCAGGACTGTGGGGTTTTCTCACTGTCTACAAGATCGTTTCTATCGCCTTTCTTGGAGACCAACAGGGTTGTCTCACTATCTTGAACCTTATCTGCATTACTTTCTCTACCATTGCATAGTGGGGTGCTCTTCTCCAATATTCTGTTTGCATACTACAAGAGAAACAAGCAGACACATCACAGGTTTAGCTTGTAGTATACGAAACTCATTTTGGTAAACCGGTTCAGTAGTAAGGTTGACAGGATAACAGCATGAAACAAACATATATCTATGTACTATGGTCACTGTATTGTCCATATCATTCTAGTCTAAGTTCCCTAATCAAGATAGAGACACAGTTCAACTCATATATTTTTAAGACACAGCAGCATAGACAGAATATAAGTGTGAGAAACTACACAGCATTCACTACTGGAATCAGCTAATTTGCCATCTGCCAGATCTTTGCCGTCTGCTAGCTGACGGCAAAGAAGCTCTTTGCCATCAGCTACACATAAACAGACGGCAAAGAAAAGGCTGACGGCAAAGAGGGCACTTGCGTAACGGCAGGTACCCCCCGCCCGTTACTCACTTCGTCCTCGCCTCGCCCTTCTCCTCCCACCCCGCCGCCGCCGCCGCCGCCCGCCGCGCGCCGCCGCCCCGTCGCC
>NC_057808.1:63173635-63180631 GCF_018294505.1 Triticum aestivum | reverse complement strand
TGCAAGTCTTCCAGGTATGTTGTGGTAGACAACGGTATGGGTGAGAAGACACAGACCAAAATCCCCGTTAGTGTTCTTCGGTATATGCCAATCGTACCAAGACTTCAACGTCTTTTCATGGTCGAAGAGACGGCCAGACAGATGACATGGCACAAAACGGGCAAAAGAACCGAACTAGATGCAGATGGGAATCTGATGATTGTACACACATCGGATGGTGTTGCGTGGAAAAAGTTTGATGAATTACATGGTGACAAAGCGGCAGATCCGAGGCATCCTCGAGTCGGCATCAGCACGGATGGGTTCAGTGTGTTTGGTATGACGGCAGCCCAATACAGTTGTTGGCCCGTATTTGTCTTTCCACTCAATCTCCCCCCCGGACAGATTATGCAAAGAAAGAACATTTTCCTGACGTTGATAATTCCAGGGCCCTACTATCCGGGGAAAAATATGAATGTGTACATGCAACCGCTTAAGGACGAATTGCAAGAAGCCTGGGATAATGGGTTCAAGACATACGATGCCTATAGAAAACGGGACTTCATAATGCGTGTCTGGTACATGTACTCGACGCATGACTTGCCGGCGTATGCGCTATTCGTTGGCTGGTGTGTGCATGGAAGGTTCCCGTGCCCCACATGCAAGGGAGCTCTTGAGTTTCGTTGGCTTCAGGCCGGTCGCAAGTTTTCTTGCTTCGACATGCATAGAGAGTTCCTGAATCCTCGCCATAAGTTCAGGAAAGACAAGAAGAACTTCATCAGAGGTAGAGTTGTCAAAAACTCTGCACCACATGCATTGACAGGCCAACAGACCCTGGATCAGTTAAACGCTCTCGAGCCAGATCCCGAGCGTCCAGGGTACTTCAAGGGGTATAATTCTAAGCACGCCTGGACTCACAAAACATGCTTATGGGATCTGCCTTACTTCAAAGACCTCCTTTGCCCACACAACATCGACGTGATGCACACTGAGAAGAATATTGCCGAGGCACTTTTTGGTACATTGTTCGGCGTAGATGGGAAGACAAAGGATAATACTAAGGCTAGAGTCGATCTGGAGGCGCTATGTGATAGGCCGTTACAAAACATGAAAGAACCGAAAGGAAAGCAGAACTGGACGAAGCCAAAGGCATGGTTCAATCTTGGAAGGCCGGCTATGAGGGAAATTATCTTGTGGGTGAAAATGCAGTTGATGTTCCCCGATGGGTATGCAGCGAATCTACAGAGGGGAGCCAGTCTTGATAAATTGAAGATATTTGGTCTCAAGAGTCATGATTGGCACATATGGATTGAGCGGGTAATGCCGGTGATGTTGCGTGGCTTCATCCCTGAGGATGAATGGCTAGTACTGGCAGAACTCAGCTATTTCTTCCGTGTTCTTTGTGCGAAAGAACTATCGCCTAGCGTGCTAGAAGAAATGGAAGAGTTGGCGCCGGAGTTGATCTGCAAGTTAGAGAAGATCTTTCCACCGGGCTTCTTTAATCCAATGCAACATTTGATTTTGCATCTCCCAACCGAGGCAAGATTGGGGGGGCCCGTGCAAAATCGTTGGTGCTACCCAACTGAGAGGATGCAGAAGACGCTTCGACAAAAATGTAAAAATAAACGTAGAATTGAAGCATCGATGGCTGAGGCATTCATCACTGAGGAGGCGGCAAACTTCGTGACAGCACACTACGAAGCCAAAAATCGTCATTTGCATAATCCGAAGCCTCGGTACAATGCTGACGACCCTAAAAAGGGTGGATCCAACCTCAGCCTATTCAAAGGGAATCTCGCACCAGCCAGTGTTTCAAATCCATTATCTTTGGATAACGAACAATGGCGGACCATTTCGTTGTATATCTTCAACAACCTGATAGAAGTGCGGCCATACATCGAGTAAGTTCTCGGTACATAGTTTCGCAACTTCTATTTCCTTTGAACTGCTCTTATTCCTGGATATTTCATACAGTCGATACGTCGCCTTATTCTCGTATGGAGCGGTGATCCAAAAGGATTCTGTCGAAGAGTATGAGCTTCTCGCAAAGCAAGGTGGCGGCTATCCCGGTTTCATCTCTTGGTTCAAACAAACGGTAATTTCTATTAGACTTGTAGGCTAATTTGTAGGCGGCTATCCCGGTTTCATTCGCTAATTTGTGCGTAATGCAACAATCCTTTCATATTAAACTTGTAGGCTAATTCAGAGTCTATGGACGCTGAATTGAGACAAGTCGCTAATGGTTTTGACTATAAGGTCCGTTCATTTGACAAATACGACATCAACGGGTATCGCTTTCGTACCTATGGCAAAGAGCTATCTATGGCCGACCGAAAGTCTACAAATTGTTGTGTATCTGCTATCGGCGAAGGAGGTACCGAGTATTATGGGAGAGTTGAAGCAATTTATGAACTTCTTTTCTATGGTGAAAACCCACCGAATGTCGTAGTCTTCAAATGTTATTGGTTTCAGCCGAAGGAGACTAGAAGAACTCATGAACATATAGGGCTAGTTGAAATCAACCAAAGCACCCATTTAGATGTTCCTGATGTCTATATTACGGCTCAACAGGCGACCCAAGTATTCTATCTACCGTGGGCCTGCCAAACTAATCCAAATCTGAAAGGTTGGGATGTCGTTTATGAAGTGCCGCCACGTGCTAGACTATCTCCCCCAAAGGAAGAGGATTATGAACCTCACATTAACCCAGACACATATGAAGGAGAATTCTTCCAAGAGACACGTCTTTCCAAAAAGCGTTTCAAGAACCGCTATACTTCACCCCAAAACATTGAAGTAGACAGTGACAGTGAATCCGACATCACCCCAGAGGAGGAACAAGAAGAGCCGGAACAAGAAGAGGTTACTGCTGCGGATGACCTGTCATTGCTTGACCGATTACGTCAAGGTGGCCTTGCACATGTTGATGCCACTGAACCCTCTGAGCCCGTCATTAATTATAGTGATGATGATGATTATGCATTTATTGATGATACTGATCGAGATTATTAGTAGTGTCAGGTATTAAATTTTTTAATGTTGTACTTGATGATGATACACTTAAGTGATACACATATTATTATTCATGTCGGTCTTTTTTTTATGTTGTACTAATTTCGTTTACTGTTTGTCATGGCAGGTGTTGAAAGATGGTGGGCGCTGGTCGGGAGCGCGCCAAGGCCCCTTCTTCCTCGGCGCGTGGTCTGAGGTCTTCGATTCCAGACGTACCTCTTCGCCGAGCGTTGCTGGACAGTATGTCCACACCGCCGGGCCCTTCTTCGTCCACCGCGGTGCCCAGCAGGGGACGAGGTAGGAAGAGAGGAGGTGGGGCACGTGGTCGCGGGAGAGGAGGTAGGGTGACTGCTAGGGAGCCTTCCTCGCCGCCACCCCCAGCTGTTTCACCCGAGCACATGACTGCTAGGGTGGACTCGTCCGAGGAGGAGGCTACACGGACTCCGGTCCATGAGCCTCCGGTCCACGGGTCTTGGGCCCACGAGCCTCGGGTCGACTGGCCTTCGGCCCACGAGAGTTCGGCCCACGAGACCCCGGAGGAGCACACGTCCGGATGGGGTACCTGGCCGGATCAGCCCGAGGAGCCGAGTGGCCATGCTGATGATGGCGGGGAGCCGACTGATCTTGAGGAGGAGGGTGGCACCGTCTACCAGCGTGGTGCTACACGGCTCCCGTCCGTGCCGGCGACCCGCGAGCAGAGGTGGTTGATCTTCCCTGATGGGGAGAGGTACGTAAGTGCATTTAATATTTTTGTACCTTCTGCATTCACGTTTCTTCAAATAACTAATGTGTTGGCCTTGTCATGCTGCAGGGGTTGGGACCACCATCATAGTGTCCGCCGGCCCAACTCCGTCCTTGGAGTTCTTTGCCGGCAAAACTTCCCGGGGTTTGTCACGTTGCCTGGTGAGGGTCGGCTTCCAGAGCTTGGGTTGAGCTGGGAGCACTATGTGGCTGCCCCGGCCCCGCCGGATGTCATTATCGACGGTGTCGTGTGCGACACGAGGGCAGACATGGTGATCAGGACGTTCTGGGTAATTTCTCCTTTACACATTTCAAAATCTTCAACTAGCTAGTTATTAATTGTACTAATCAATATTGTCTCATTTGATTGCAGACATTCTACAGGTGTGAGGAGGGATACGAGGAGGAGTGCGCAAATGTTATCCAGAACGTCTGCAAGCGCCTACTCTAGAACTTACGGCATGAGGCTCGGGTGCAGGCTGTTCGAGACTACTACGCCTTGCGTGGTATCAAGAAGCCCAAGCCGGCGTGCCGCGATAAGTTCCTGAGTAAGGAGCAGTACATGAAGGTAATTCTTAAGGCCTTCTACTTAAGTTCCTTCATTTAGTAATTCATAGCCGTAGCGCTCAGGTTTCTATTTGCTAACTTAGGCGCCTCCGAGATGGTGTGCGGATCGGATGGATTGTTGGGAGGTGTTGGTCGATGAGTGGTGCTCACAAGAATGGCTAGCCCTCCACAACCAGGCCAAGGACAAACGTGCCCAAATGGAAGGTGTGCCACACCATCAAGGCAGCTCCAACTTATATCAGTTCGGGCGCAACTGGGTATGTGGTTTGCTTCATGATTCATGCAATTCATTCATCATGCTAGCTTGAGCCCTTTAATTACTAATTTTCATTGTTTCTCTCTTTCAGGCACGCCACAATAAGGCGGATAAGGTGCCAGAGGTGTACGACCTATATGCCATGGCCCACACTGGCTCTTACAAGAAAGTCAAGGCTTTCTCTCAGTCTGACCTCGATGATGCAAACAACTTCACCAACATCTCCTCCCACAACAAGCTCGTGAGATATAGAGATGAGGGGAAGGCGAGGAAAGGGGAGGACTTTAACCCGAGCCAGGGTCCCATTGATCCAGAGCTGGTGATGATATCTGGTGGCGGGAGGTCCCATGGCTCCATAGCCATTGGAGATGGACTTACCCGTTGTCCTAGCACTCTCCCGGAGATCAAGGCACGCCAGTCGAGCTCCGCTCCTGAGATAAGGCCTCGTGAACGGCCAGTGCAACTCGCCATCAAGGTTAGTGATACGTACTCAGCTATCTTTCTCCATTACATTGTGTGCGCTTCCATCAATGATTACAAATGGTCATGTGAGTGGTGTTGCAGGCTGCTATACAGAGTGAGAGAGATAGAACGGAGAAACTTCTGGCGGAGGCGGCGGAGAGGCAGCGGGAGTTGGAGGAGAGGACGACAAAGATGATGGAGGAGGAGAGGGCACGGAATGACATGCAGGCAAGGGCCATGTACGAGCTCCTTGTGGTAAGTTTCTTCTGCAGATTAGCCAAAACATTCATGTAGTGTTTGTCTCATTACTAACTAGTATGACTGAGTCGTCAAAACCAAATGTGCAGTCTGTGTGCGAGAAGACCGGTCAGACCGCTCCGCCGATGCCAGTGATTGCTCCTGGGACCACGGTGAGTTTAATTTGAATGGACATTACTTGCTAGTCTTAACATTTGAGTGTCATAATGCTAACGAGACATTGGAAATGATCTTTGGTGCAGCTTAACTCCAGAAACGCATCACATGATCCTTCTCCAGCTACCGGCACTAGCCAGCCCGCTCCTACACCTCCCTGATCACGGTAAGTTTCTCTAGTGTTTTGCTTAACAAATGCATAAAGACCTAGACTTAGCTTTATTTCCTCCAATATGCTTACCATAATGACCTAGAGTTAGCTTCTTTTCCTCCAAAATGACTTAATAAGCTTACTGACCTCATAAACCATCCATTTTACCTAAGTTAGCTCTAAAAGGATATGTACTTAGCTTACTTATGTCAAAAATTGCATAATTAGCTCATAAACGACCCATTTCACCTAGGTTAACTCATAAACGACCCATTTCACCTAGGTTAGCTCATAAACGACCCATTTCACCTAGGTTAGCTCATAAACGACCCATTTCACCTAGGTTAGCTCATAAACGACCCATTTCACCTAAGTTAGCTCAAAAAGATCCATTTCAACTAAATTAGCTCATAAATGATCCATTTCACCTAAGTTAGCTCAAAAACGATCCATTTCAACTAAATTAGCTCAAAAATGATCCATTTCAACAAAGTTAGCTCAAAAACTATCCATTTCAACTAAGTTAGCTCAAAAACGATCCATTTGACCTAAGTGAGCTAAAAACGATCCATTTCACCTTAGTTACCTAAAAAACGATCCATTTCAACTAAGTTAGCTAAAAAACGATCCATTTGACCTAAGTGAGCTAAAAAACGATCCATTTCACCTTAGTTACCTAAAAAACGATCCATTTCAACTAAGTTAGCTCAAAAACGATCCATTTCAACTAGGTTAGCTCCAAAATGACCCATTTCACCTTACTTAGCTCAAAAACGATGCCCTTCACCTTAGTTAGCTCATAAACGACCCATTTCAACTAAGTTAGCTAATAAATGATCCATTTCAACTAAGTTAGCTCATAAACAACCCATTTCAACTTAGTTAGCTCATATATGATCCATTTCACCTAAGTTAGCTCATAAATGACATATACTTCTTGTTCAAGTCTTCTTCTTGTTCTAGTCACCTATTTCTAACTTTCTTATTTACCATTTTGCATATTTCATTCACTTGATGGAAGCTAGCTTGCTATGATGGAGTGCTTGCTTTTCCTTTGATGAAACTTTGCATTGTATCTAGCTTGCTATCTTCATGACACTTTGCATTGTAATATATATATGGATGGAACAATGTGTATGGATGGAACTTCCTTATGTATGAACAATGTGTATGGATGAAACTGATGTGATATGTGATATGAAACTTATGTGCTAGATATGTGTTGGATATGTGCTGGATATGAAACTTATATATGTGATATGTGCTGCAAATTGTGGGATTTAATAAAAAACAGAAAAAACAGACAATATGCAGGCTCTTTGCCGTCTGCCACCGACGGCAAAGAGCTCTTTGCCGTCTGCCGCGGACGGCAAAGAAGCCACGTGGCAGCCAACTGTGCTTCCTGGGAGCTGAC
>NC_057808.1:63163571-63172615 GCF_018294505.1 Triticum aestivum | reverse complement strand
CGTCTGCGGCGGACGGCAAAGGTCTGCCGTTAGCCACTTAACGGACTGACAACGCAAATATTGCCGTCTGCCCTCTTTGCCGTCCGCCGCAGACGGCAAAGAGCCTTTGCCGTCCGCCGCCAGGAAGCAGACGGCAAAGCAGCTGTTTACAGTAGCCTTCTTTGCCGGAGCCTTTTTCCGTCCGCGGCGGACGGCAAAGGTCTTTGCCGTCCGCCTTTCGAGCCTTTGCCGTCCGCCATGGCAGACGACAAAGTAGCTGTTTCCTGTAGTGATTGGCAGCACTTGCAATGTTCATCACATGAGAACATATCTGTTTATACAACTTAAACTGAAATCAACATAGAGCAAGAAGTTAGAACAACAATCCAGTTAAAGAAATAGGTTTAAAACATACCTGTTGCGCCATTGGAGTTTCAATTGGATCCTTCAAATTCGAAAGTAGTTGGTATGAGTAAATACAGTGATGCAACAGCAAAGGAGTATGGACCATAGCTACGGAATCTGACCTGAGAACAGTTGCTCTTCTGCTTTAAACGTGGAGTTTGGGTTAGCTATGGTGGTCTTTGTGCTTTGGGCACTGCAGTAGCTTTACAAACTGCTCGTGTGGGGGTACTCTATGGTGGACATGGTGCTTTGTCAACTATAAGTGGGTTACTATCCGCTGGGGTTGCGGTTAGATGGGTTTTAGCTGGTTCTCTGCCCAACGGTGTAAGTGTGCAATCTGGAAGAGTCTCGATTATGTGTGGTGGGGCTAGTTTGTGGGCCAGTACAACCATGGTTCTATCTGCATCGACGGGTAGCACTGTCTTTTGTGAAGAACGGGTTTTTGCTCCCTTAGATACTGCCATCACCCCTCCAATTCAAATGGCTGATAAACAGAAAAAGAAATTGAACGTACAGACATTGTATGATAGACAGATGTGGTAATTCACATATATGTTGTCTAACCAAACAGGACAGCATGACACAATTTCACATATATGATGCCTAACTAAACAGGATAGCATGACACATTTTCAGATATATGATGGATAACTTAACAGGATATAATGGCACAATTCAACATATGATGAGTACCTAAACATGATGACATGACAAAACTATATGATGTCTTTCTAAAATAGGTTGGGATGAAATAATTCACATACATGTTGTCTAAGTATACAGGATGGCATGATATAATTGAGATAATTGATTCACATACTAAGCAGCTGGCACTCGCATATATGATCTCTAAACTAAGCAGATAGTATTCAATATTGTGCATATGATGTCTAAACTAAGCAATGCAAGACACCATATGCATCATATGAGAAATATAAACATTGCAACTTAGAGCATACACCTCAGGTGGGATATAGGACTGGTCATCTGTCTCTGAATCCTCCTCTGAGGAGCTCCCTGTAACCATCGAGATATATGCTTCAACAGGTACCATTGCCTGCTCTGAAGACCTTATTTTCACTCCAGATTTTTCCATAACCGGCTCAAATGGCTGATACACATGAAGAGTAGTTCAATATACACAGATTGTCGACAAATGGAATACGTAATGAAAAAAAAGATGGCATGAGATAATTCACATATATGATGCCTGGCTCCATGGCGGTGCATAATTCACATATATGATAACTGGCTGAAAAACATGGCATTGCATAATTCACATATCTGATATAGAAAGCAAACATGAGGCATTCACACAAAGCATGTCTAATCTAAGCAGATGGCATGGCAATGCAAGACACCATATGCATGATATGAGCAATATAACCCAGCCAAGTTAGAGCATGCACCTCGGGGGGGGGGGGAATACGACTGGTCATCTCTCTCTGAATCCTCCTCTGAGGAGCTATCTATAACCAGCAAGAAATCTGCATCGACAGGTAGCACTGACTGCTCAGAAGACCTTGTTTTCACTCCAGATTTTCCCATGACCGACTCAAATGGCTGATGCACAGGAAGAGTAGATGAATGTATAAACATTGTTGACAAATGGAATACATTATGGAAAAAATATGGCACAATACAATTCACTCATACGATGACTGGCTAAACAGGATGGCATTGCATGATTCACATATATGATGCCTGGCTAAAGAAGATGGCATTGCATAATTCCCATATACTCCCTCCGTTCCTAAATATTTGTCTTTTTAGAGATTTCAAATGGAATACCACATACGGATGTATATAGACATATTTTAGAGTGTCGATTCACTCATTTTGTTCCGTATGTAGTCACTTGTTGAAATCTCTAAAAACACAAATATTTAGGAATGGTGGGAGTATGATATAGAAACCAAGCAGGTGGCATTCACACAAAGCAAATCTAAACTAAGCTGATGACATATAAGATGTATAATGTAAGCAATGCAAGGCTCCATATGCATGATATGACCAACATGAGCATGCCAGGTTAGAGCAAACACCTCAGGTGGTAAACAGGCGTGGTCGGCTCCTTCTGAATCTCCATCTGAACAGTTATCTTCCTCTGGAATACAATCTGGAAATGCAGGAGGGGGGGGCACTTCGCCCACGATGGAGCAGCGTCTGCATGACATTATATTCGCACGCAACGGTCTTCTCTTTTTCTCTACATGTTCAGTACAATTGTGTACAACATCTGACATGCATAATAAAAAAAATAGTTAGATTTTGTAAGGCCTAAGGGGTGCATGCAAAAATCAAGACTGATGGTAGCAAACGAGTGGATGGATCCAAAACTAACGATAGCAGGTAGATTATAGCTTCAGTTTAAAAAGATAGACAATGGATCATCTATTGTTTGTTGCCCACCCAACATGAACCATATAGAAGACCCTAGATGAACCAGATAGTAGACAGATACTATTCGTTGCTGGCTCGATATGAGACCCATGGGCAATTCAAAACTCAAGATTGAACGATAAAGTAGCAGGTAATAATAACAGATGTATAATGTAAGCAAACACGAAAGACTGCGACCTCTCTTCCGGAACTGTGTAGTCCTCAGGTTCATCTGCTCAGTCGATGATGCTAATGCAGCTGGCGTGGCTGCCGGCAACGGGGAAGATGATCTGAGGCGGCGAAAGGAAGTCTGCAGGGGGATCTCTGCTGCAGTGAACGCTTCTGTCGATGGTGCACCTCAGGTGGGGTGGATGACGGCACAGCAGGAGCAGGACATAACACACAGAGTTTTGTTTGACGCCTATCTGAAAATGAAGTAAATATGTAAGGGCTCCTTAGAATTGGAGGATTCTATAAACGCAGGGACAGGAAAAACACAGGAATAGGATAGGAATGCACGTGCAAAACAGAGCATTTGGAAACATAGGATTTCAGTCAACCTGGGTGTTTGGCTCACATGAATTGGAAGAACAGAGGAATGGAGAAACAAAGTGATGCGACGAGTGTACAACCTCTTTGGCATAGCCTTGTGGACCTCAGTATCATTGGGTTGGACGTGGAGGATGGTGATGATGCTGGTGTGACTGTCGGAGGCGGGGAAGAAGATCCGAGGCCTCTAGAAACGGCGCCGAGGGTACTGCTCCGCTGTGATGGACGGTTCCGTCGTTGGAGCAGCTCCGCTAAGGTGTACGGCGACGAGGCTGAAGCATGACAAGACAGACAACGTTAATCTGAAGTGGGACCCTAATATCATTTGCAATAGATGATGTAAAATACATCACCAAAAAGTGCTAGATGTAAAACGCATCAGCCGCACCACGGCCGCTCCGACAGATGCTGTAAGTACTCTTCACTCTGAACTTAACTGAAGAAAATGAACTTCACAGTCGAAACTGAATTTTACTATTGAAACTGATTGAACTAGTAACAGAGCATTGCAATAGATGTTTAGGGCCTTCGAGCACTAGTAGCAGAGAAGCAGTGATCTAAATCAGCAGACGCTCGAGCAGGGAACGCACTAGCAGAGATCAAGTCGTGCAATAGCACCGCGAGCGAGTGCTAAAGCAGCAACTCCTGTAGCTGCCGGAGGTCGTGCAGCAGCAGCAGCAGCGCAAGCGAGAGCAAGAGCAGAGCAGCAGCACGAACGAAAGCAGGACTAGTGCAGCAGCGCAACCGACAGCAAGAACAGAGCCGCAGCGCGAGTGAGAGCCGGAGCAGCTGCAGCTAGTGCCGTTGTGGAAGTCGCCGCCGAGGAAGTAACGGCATGGGGGAGAGACGCCGTGGATGATGTGGCCGGCGACGGCGCCGTCGATGGCGACACGCCATGTCTGCTCGGTATCGAGCACCGGCAGCCCCGTGAGATCGAATAAAAGATAAAATGCAGCGGTGAGTGGAGAACCTCCTTGGTGGCACCGAGTTGGCCTCGGCTTCATCGGAGGAATTGGTGAGTGTGCTGCGGTTCCAGTGGGGCAGGTTAAGACGGCGCTGTGGGGATTGAGCTGGCGCGATAGACGAAGCGAACGTCGGGGCAGCTCCTTGGAGGTGGACGACGGGGCGGCTGATCCGGCGGGATGACGAGATCGACAACGGATCCTCATCCGGTGCAGTGGATGAGGGACGACGAGCTATTGGGGTGGACGACATAGTCAGGGAAGAGTTTCTGGCTGGGTGGCGGTCGGGAGGCCGACGGAGGAGCGTGGGGTTTCGCGGGTTTTGGCGGCCTCGGTGTACGAATGGGGGGGGGCGAAGGGGGAGGGGGGATCCAAGCTTAGCGACGCGCTTGTCCGAAATGTAGGGTAAGTTACCAGCATACCCCCACCGGTTTTGACACCACGACGTGGAGCTTCATTTCCGGCTGAGGGGTAGAAGGGGGATTTCGCGTGTCTGGGCTGCGGGAGCGATTTCGGATGAGGAGGGAGTCCTCGCGCGCGTCCAAATTTTGGGATAACAAGGCGCGACGCGGGTTGAAGAAGCGGGAGTTTCAAAGCAGGTGAGACAAAAGATACTCGAGCTTGAAAATTTCAGGATAACAAGGTGCGGATTCCTTGTTCGGCAGAACAAACTTAACGTGTAAAAAAACAGTTCATACAAGACACAAGAGAGTCATGTCCCCCTTTACTATATTGCTATAGATGCCATTGAAAAAACTACAAGAAAAATGTAAAAAAAGTCGGGAGAACAAGATTACCCTGCACAGTACCAAATCGATTCGCACTTCCCTCAACAACAACAAAAAACAAATCAATTCCCACCAAAGAAAGAGTAATGTCCCTTTTTATATGATTACAGATGCCATGATCTCGAATTTCAATTTTTGAATCCACGTTATGTTGAATTCGAATATATCGTTAGGTGACCTTGTGGTTTATAATTGATGTAGTCGTACATTTTGATCTTCCATCATATATGAACATTTTACTCCACCATGTGAACATATATATTGTCGTCTACCATATGGACTAAATTTGAATCAACTTTCCTTATTTGAATACGATTGTTGTCAAGTTATACAATAATTTAAATATTATCTTGATAACAAAAAAATACATATAGCAGTAATCATATTTCACTATGAACTACATGTACCATACGCTCTCCAATTCAAATATTTGTATCCATTTTATGTTGAATTCAAATCATAGTACATTATTGGTCTAGGTAGCGAGATGTTTGGGATAATCTAAACCCTGCTTTCATATGTATAATTTTTGGCTGAATTGGGACAAGTTTTGGTATAAGCCTCTTGCAAAACCGGAGATTCTCTCAACAAGCCTCGTGGTTCCGAGAGGGAACGTGTCACCTTTGTGTGCGAAACAATATACACTGCCTCCCCCCTGATTTTATTTACAAAGGCAACATAGAACTATATGAGTGCCCTATTAAAATTTTGAATTATTTCGGGTTCATTTGGCCTTTTTATACATTAATTGAGTTTCTGGACTTTTAATGTGCATAATCTAAATATGAATTGCATGCACATGCTCCGGTGCACCAAAGTGGGTTGAAAAATCACATGTGTGTCCTTGGTTGAATTTCTAGGTCCCATGGAAGAAATGAGAATGAAATTCAAACATCTGGGCGTCATGACTTGGCCGAGAACATCGAGAAACTTTGATTTTAAATTCATGTAAATCCAAAACTCGCCTGGAAATCATGAAACTTGGCATGGTGTCATGTCATGGACTAACATGTTGTGGTAAAAAATTGGGCCGATTTGGAAGCTCGTGGTTCTAAGAGGGAACGTGCCACCTTTGAGTGTGAAACAATATACGCTGTCCCCCCTTGAGTTTCTTAACAAAGGCAACATAGAACTACATTAGTGTCCTGTTAAATTTTGGAATTATTTCGGGTTCGTTTGTCTTTTTTATACATTAATTGAGTTTTTGGTCATTTAATGTGCATAAGTCAAATTTGAACTACAAGCACATGCTCTTGTGCACCAAAGTTGGTTGAAAAATCACATTTGTGTCCTCGGGTGAATTTCTAGGTCCGATGCAAGAAATGAGAATAAAATTAAAACATCTGGGCATCATGGCTCGGCCGAGAACATTGAGAAACTTGGTTTTAAAATTCTTGTAAATCCAAAACACGTCTGAAAATCATGAAACTTGGCATGGATGTCATGTCATGGTACTACCATGTTGTGGTAAAAAAATTGGCCGAATAGGAACAGATTTTGGCATAAGCTTCTTGCAAACCGAAGCTTCTCTCAAGAAGGCTCGTGGTTCTGAGAGGGAACGTGCCACCTTTGAGTGCGAAATGATATACGTTGTCCCCCTTGAGTTTATTTACAAAGGCAACATAGAACTACATGAGTGCCCTGTTAAATTTTGGAATTATTCCAGCTTCGTTTGGCCTTATTTACACATTAATTGAGTTTTTGGTCATTTAATGTGGATAATTCAAATTTGAACTACAAGCACATGCTCCCGTGCACCAAAGTTGGTTGAAAAATCACATTTGTGTCCTCGGGTGAATTTCTACTCCCTCCTTCCATCTATATAGGTCTAATGCGTTTTTCGAGGCTAACTTTGACCAAACGTTAGAGCAATAATATATGGCATGCAACTTACACAAAGCATACCTTCAAATTTGTATGTCAAAGGAGCTTCCAATAATATAATTTTCATAGTATAAATCTCATGTGCTATTAATCTTGTCAATAGTCAAAGGATGTTTTGAAAAACACATTAGGCCCTATATAGATGGAAGGAGGGAGTAGGTCCCATGCAAAAAATGAGAATAAAATTCAAACATCTGGGCATCGTGGCTCGGTCGAGAACATTGAGAAACTTGGTTTTAAAATCATGAAACTTGGCATGGTGTCATGTCATGGTAGTACCATGCCATGGTAAAAAAAATTGGCCGAATAGGAACAAATTTTGGTATAAGCTTCATGCAAATCGGAGCTTCTCTCAAGAAGGCTCGTGGTTCTGGGAGGGAACGTGTCACCTTTGTGTGCATAATTCAAATTTGAAATACAAGCACATGTTCCAGTGCACCAAAGTTGGTTGAAAAATCACATGTGTGTCCTCGGGTAAATTTCTAGGTTCCGTGCAAGAAATGGGAATGAAATTCAAATTCTGGGCGTCGTGGCTGGGTTGGAAACATTGAGAAACTTAGTTTTTTAATTCCTGTAAATCCAAAACACGCATGAAAATAATGAAACTTGGCTTGGTGCCATGACATGGCACCACCATGCTGTGGTAAATTTGCAGTCCGATTTGCGAAGGCGCACACATTAACAATCAACAAAGTCATCTTGGAACAAGTGCTGTCACGTTACAATCGGAAACACAAGTATTATTGAAACCGTGGGCGTTCTACTTACTAGTACCATTTACGTGCCGCCACGCGTCCCCATTTTTTATTAGCTAGGAGGCGCCGTGCAGGGTAGCTATTTGAGTACGAGAGGCGTGCGATCAGACCCCTGCGCGTGCTTATCGGGAGGAGAGCCCTTTGACCTCCATCTGCCGTCCACCTCTCTCCCAAGGTCTCCATTAATGGCGCCCGAGCCTCTGTTTAATGGCGTGGCTATGTCTTACTCGACTGAGATTTAAGAGAGAAAAAAGAAAATCTAAAAGCACGGATCTTGATGTAAGATCCGCGGACCTATATAGCATCTACTGCGACTTATAGCAAGACTGATGAATATATAAGGATGATTAATTTTTTTGATCAAAGATGGGCTTGCCCCTTCCGATTTTCATTACTGAAAACCACCACAATTCACAAGAAGTTCAGCACAACTCCAGCCTAACACGAAGGACTAAAACCTACCAGATTGAAATCGCAACATCCCAAGAGGCCAACAAAGGCCAAACATCCGCGCTAGAACCCAACATTTCACAACCGACGGCACAATCCACATCCTAAACCGATTATTACATCAAAAGAAACCAGGAAACTGAAGGAAGCACTAGTAAAAAAAGACACATCCGTGACATTTTGGGCCGAACGAATTTTTTTCTGTCATACATATGACACTTCTATGACGATAATTGTGACAAAACCCGGTATCATCATAGATGTGGTGGGCTCCTACTTCTATGACAAAAAATCATGACAGAAAATGGGCTTTTCGTCCTAGGCGAGCCGGAGACACAGCTGCATGACATTCTTTGGGCCGTCCATGACGGAAAAAACCGTGGTAGAAGCGAGGGCGAGGAAAATTTCGGGGAGTTCCCGGTTACGGTGGGAGGTCGGGTGCCGAGCGATGCATGTTTCTCTCGTACACGTACGCGCGTGTGTGCGAGGCGTTGGCTCTAACTGAACCCGAGCGAGGCATTGGGCTCTAACTGAACCCGAGCGATTGCACTGCAGGCTACGCGTTACTGAACCCGAGCGATCGATCGATGGTTGTTAACTGAACCCGATCGAGCGATTCCTTCGCTACTGCTGCTAACTGAAGCCGATCGATTGGATGAACAGTGAGCGTTGTGGGGGGCGGTGGATGAACAGTGAGTGGTGGCGTTGCCTCTGGATGAACAGGACCCCATGGTGTGGAGGGCTGGATGAACAGTAGACGGTGGAGGGGTGCCCGTGGAGGGGTGGTTGAACAGGACCCCGTGGTGTGGAGGGCTGGATGAACAGTAGACGGTGGAGGGGTGCCCGTGGAGGGTGGCTGAACAGGACCCGGTGGTGTGGAGGGCTAGATG
>NC_057808.1:63124419-63163194 GCF_018294505.1 Triticum aestivum | reverse complement strand
ACAGTATCCCATGGAGTCCCGTTTTGCGGTACGCCACACTCCTCCCGATGAACAGGACCCCCGTTTCGACCGTAGGAGGTCCGTTTCGTCCGTTTTGCAGTACAACACACCCCTCCCGATCAACAGGACCCCCGTTTCGACCGTAGGATGTCCGTTTCGTCCGTTTTGCGGTACGCCACACCCCTCTGGATCAACAGGACCCCCGTTTCGACCGTAGGAGGTCCGTTTCGTCCATTTTGCGGTACGCCAGACCCCTCCCGATGAACAGGATCCCGTTTCGAACGTGGCCGGTCGAACACAATGCCGTTTCCTCCGTTCTGCGGTACGCAGGCCTCGTTTCCATCACCTGTTCCGTCCAAGCCCTCCCGATGAACACGACCACACATTCCGTTCCGACCCAGCCGGTTGGCTCCCACGCGTTCCGTTGCCTCCCGATGAACACAACGCATTCCGTTGCCTCCCCATGAACACGACGCATTCCGTTGCCTCCCCATGAACACGACGACGATGCTGTTTGTCCGTTCCGACCCAGCCATGTCAACGAGCCCTCGCCGTACGTATGCGCGAGTAGGCATTCGAGACCCCGCCCGTATTTACACATACGTGGCCGTATTTTCTTTCTTGCACCCTGACCGCTGTACGTACGTGTACATGCTACGTGCGCGCCTCTACTACGACACGTGCGCGCCTCTACATCCACCACTATATATGTACGTACACGTTCGCGACCAGAATGACAACGCTACGTACGCTTCGACCAGGTGGGTCCCGACTGTCAGGCACTTCCTTGCGTGCGAAGATGTAGCTGGTGGGTCCCAGCAGTCAGGGGGCGAATCATTTTGTTTTTTTGCCTGGACGCACTTCCTTGCATGGGAAGGTGTAGCTGGTGGGTCCCAGCAGTCAGGGGGGAAACGTTTTTTCGCGAAATACGGTGGCCCGTCCGGTGGGTCCCCGCTGTCAGGTGGAGGAATAATTATTTTGCGCGTAATAAGGAGGCACTTCCTTGCTGCGGCCGTGGACCCAGCTGTCAGCGTCTCCACGCACAGTACTCTTCCGATGGAAGTCGGTCGTTGACCACATTGACCACGCCGCGCCGAGAGCACCACAGCGGTGGACGACGGCGAGGCCTAGGAAGGGGACGACACGGAGGTGGAGGGGAGTATGACTGTACGAGGGTTTACTGGTTCGTCTGCCGTCGCCGGAGAATAACAGCAGGTGTGGGTGAGTAGAGGGATGGCTAGGACAGCGATGGGAGTATGGTGGGGCAGTGAGGACTGCGCGGCAGCACAGCCGGCCGCGGGGAGGAGGGAGCAGGCAGTCCCGCCGGCGCTTGTTTGAGCGGCTAGAGCAGGAAGAGCAGAGATTGAAGAAGCACGACGGCCGTTGGATGGACATCCAACAATCAGTGCTTGTGCGTCAACCTTTTTTTTAGGAAAGCCTCAAATCTATGGAAAACAGCATACAGCCCATCTGCCATTATTTCTAATAATTTACAGCCCATTTGCTAATTCTTAAGGTTTTTTGGAGCCCATATTCTTTTTGTTAGCATTACAGCCCATATTGTGGCCACGGTTAAAAAACTATACGAAATTTTGCATATTTCGGTGCGGTCCGAACTGTTTTTAATCCCGAAATTTCGACTCACATTCAAACTGATTTTAAAAATAAATGTATACCAATATGAAACCCAACAAATTCTCCACGCATAAAAATTAATGTAATTTAAAATCTTGAAATGAAAAAAAAAGATATTTGAAACTAATTGCCGGTTTCATGTGTTTAAATAATGTACATCCCATTTCTCATTACTGATGGGCCATTTTCTCGGCCAGCCGAATGAAAGCTCTCCTCGTCTTGAAAAATTTGCAGCCCAACAGGCCTGACAAAGCGACTTACTTGGCAAATCACAAAAAAACTGGGTTGTGGCCGTGGACCCAGCTGTCAGCCTCTCCACATACAGTACTCTTCCGATGGAAGTCGTTCCTTGACCACGTTGACCACGCCGCGCAGAGAACACCATGGCGGTGGACGACGGCGAGGCCTAGGAAGGGGACGACACGGAGCCGGGGAAGACGCGGCAGTGGAAGCCCGCGCGGAGAGGAGTACGAGGGTTCACTGGTTCGACTGCGGTGTGAGGCTGCCGTCGCCGCAGGGCCTGGCCAGCGATGGGAATAGTAGGGGGCGGTGAGGCCTCTGCGGCAGCACAGCCGGCCACGGGAGGTAGGAGCATGCGGCACGACCGGCGCTGCTTTGGGCGGCTGGAGCAAGAAGACCAGAGGTTGAAGAAGCACTACGGCCGTTGGATGGACAACGTACGGTCACTGGAGCTAGAATCGTTCATATTGACTAAGTTGACAAAGCCCTTCGTCCCCGTCAACTTAGTAGGCCCACAAGTCAGCCACCCACCAAGGTGGGTCCAAGCTAGCCGGGGGAGTATTTTTTTTTGTGCGTAATAAGGAGGCACTTCCGGTGGGTCCGAGCTGACAGCGGGGGGAATGTTTTTTTCACGAAGTACGGTGGCCCGTCCGGCGGGTCCCAACAGTCAGGGGGAAATGATTTTTTTCGCAAAATACTGGTGGCCCGTCCGGTGGGTCCCCGCTGTTAGGTGGAGGAATAATTATTTTCCGCGTAATAAGGAGGCACTTCCTTGCGGCTGCCATGGACCCAGCTGTCAGCCTCTCCACGTACAGTACTCTTCCGATGGAAGTCGGTCGTTGACCACATTGACCACGCCGCGCCGAGAGCACCACGGCGGTGGACGACGGCGAGGCCTAGGAAGGGGACGACGCGGAGTCGCGCAAGACGCGGCAGTGGATGCCCACGCGGAGAGGAGTACGAGCGTTCACAGGTTCGGCTGCGGTGTGAGGCTGTCGTCGCCGCAGAATAACAGGGGGTGTGGGTTAGTGGAGGGATGGCCTGGCCTGTGGTGGGAGTAGTATGGGGGCGGTGAGGCCTCCGTGGTAGCATAGCCGGCCACGGGATGCAGGAGCAGGCGGCACGACCGGCACTGCTTTGGGCGGCTGGAGCAAGAAGACTAGAGGTTGAAGAAGCACTACGGCCGTTGGATGGACATCGTACGGTCACTGGAGCTAGAATCGTTCATATTGACTAAGTTGACAAAGCCCTTCGTCCCCGTCAACTTAGTAGGCCCGCAAGTCAGCCCAACAATATGGTGGGTCCCAGCTAGCAGGGGGTATTCATTTTTTTGGGCGTAATAAGGAGGCACTTCCTTGCGTGCGAAGATATAGCTGGTGGGTCCGACCTGTCAGCGGGGGGAACATTTTTTTTCGTGAAATACAGAGGCCCTTCCTGTGGGTCCTAGCTGTCAGGTGGAGGAATCATTATTTTGCACGTAATAAGGAGGCATTTCCTTGCATGCGGCCATGGACCCAGCTGTCAGCCTCTCCACGTACAGTCCAATTCCGATGGATGTCGTTCATTGACCACGTTGACCAGGCCGGGCCAAGAGCACCAGGGCGGTGGACGACGGCGAGGCCTAGGAAGGGAACAACACAGAGCCAGGGAATACTCGGCAGTTGTTTCCCACGCGGAGGAGTACGAGGGTTTACTGGTTCGTCTGCCATCGCCGGAGAAAAACAGCATGTGTGGGTGAGTAGAGGGATGGCTAGGCCAGCGATGGGAGTACGGTGGGGTCGTGAGGCCTGCACGGCAGGATAGCCGGCCGTGGGAGGAGGGAGTAGGCAGTCCTGCCGGCGATTGTTTGAGCGGCTGGAGCATGAAGAGCAGAGATTGAAGAAGCATGACAGCCGTTGGATGGACATCCAACAGTCACTGCTCTCGTGTGTTGACTAAGTTGACAGGGCGTTGTGTGTGCGTCAACCTTTTTTTTATGAAAGCATACGCGTCAACCTGTAGTAGGCGCACAAGTCAGCCTCAAATCTATGGAAAACAGCATACATCCCATCTGCCATTATTTCTAATAATGTACAACCCATTTGCTAATTCTTAAGAATTTTTTTGGAGCCCATCTTCTTTTTGTCAGCATTACACCCCATATTGTGGCCACGGTTAAAAAGTATACGAAATTTTGCATATTTCGGTGCGGTCAATTGTTTTTAATCCAGAAATATCGATTCACATTCAAACTATTTTGAAAAATAATTTATATAAATATAAAATCCAAATAATTGTCCACGCATAAAAATCAATGGAATTTAAGATCTTGTAATGAAAAAAAATTGAAACTAATTCCCGGTTTGATGTGTTTTAAAAATGTACAGCCCATTTCTGGGCAAACCGAATGAAACTCTCCTCGTCTTGAAAGATTTGCAGCCCAGCAGGGCCGATAAAGCAAGTAGGCCTTGTTTGGGTATTTCTTAAAAAAAATAGAACTGGGCTAGCCATTTGCAGCAAGAAAAAAACATAACTGGGCTCATGATGTGGTAAACATAAATAAAACCCTGGCTAGACGGGCCACAGCCCCCGCACAGCCCCGTTGTTACCCTGATCCGTCGCTAAAACTAGTATAAATAACAACTGCTTGTTCCTCAAAAAAACTACGCGACTTGCTGGGTCCCTGGTGTCAGCCGCTCGTAGTGTAATTCTCTCGTTTATTGACTATGTTGACAATGGCGTGAGCCCCAGATGTCCAACCATTAGGAGGAACCATATTTTTGGGCTTGTACTATAGAGGCACTTGCTTGCGTACTGCCATGACGTTGGTGGGTCCCTACTATCATCCTCTCCACGTACAGTCATCTCCTTGTTCCTCCCGGTTGTTGACGACGTTGACAACGCAAGAGGGCGGTGCACCGCGCACGGCGAGCGAACCAAGGCCGCAAGGCGGAGGACGACGGCGAGGCCTCGAACAGAATGAACAGGAGCCGTTGAAGATGCGCCGGTCCAGTCGCAGGCGGAGGGGAGTACGAGGGTTGACTGGTTCGGGCGCGGGTGCGTGTTGGGGCTGACGTCGCCGGAGAATAACAGGACGTGTGGGGGAATAGAGGGAGGGACTGGCCAACGTTGGAGGGTACATACGGTAGGGCGGCGGAGGTGCAGCCAGCCATGGGAGGCGGGAGCAGGCGGAGCCGACGGGGTGGTTTGGTTTGGGCGGCTGGAGGAAGAAGAAGACAAGAGATAGAAGATACACGACAGATGTTGGATGTCAATCGAACGGCTTGTAGGCAGAATCGTTTGTTGACTGGCTAGTAAGTCGACACCACCTTGGATAGGCTATTTCCTCACGGGTCCCAAATGTCAGAATCCAAATCTATCACGGTCATGCAGCCTTTCCTATGAAAATTTACAACCCATTTAATGTGCTAGTTCGAAATAAGTTTGTGGATGCTGGTGGGGGCTAATCACATGGCTTCTGTAATGCACAGGGAGCTCAAGCAGCCGGCGAGAGTGATGTTATTTCCCTTGGTTGGGATTTGTCACAATATTTCACTCTAAATTAAATGAATGGCAAGCCATTTGCCTTGTTTCAAAGAAAATATGACAGTCACAGCCGAGTTGAAAAGGGCAGGAACATCTAACTCCAGCTTACAAACTGTACAAAAGCACGAGGGTTAATAGTTCATCAGGTTTACAAAAAAACCAGATTGAAAAGGGCAACGACATCTAACTCCAGCACTGTTTTCGGCAGTCACAGTCAAATGGATCGGTCAGGTCCATAGAATGAACATCCTGGGTCGTAAAATTTACTGGATTATGACCACAATATGTTGTAAATAGAAGCCCGACACGTTCAGAAGCTCTTTTGCCCACCTGAAACTCCTTTTTTTTGCTCTTCGACATACCCCTACGTCAAACCATGCTGCTGATAAACTTTAGCCTGATGGATAATAGTAACCTCGCATTTAGTAGGAAGAATGTGACAAATCTTGTGTTTGCACGGTTGGCTACATATCGTTCTAGCGTTATTGTCTTCAATCGAATCTCATGAGAAGTGAGAAAATCCCGATGCTTACGAATCCACCGATTGGTTATAACTTTCTTACCCCGTCCTGTTGCCTAAATAGACATGAAGATTGAAAACAGTTAAGGTCTAAAAGAAGAGTGTCGAAAGAGCAACAGCTGAACGGTTAATTCTAGTACACTATATGCGGGCTTCCAATGTGCATGAAATTATCACCTTTATATACAACTTCTCCAGACATGGAAAGCATTGCAGCAAGCCAATAATCTTGTTCAGATCAAAACTATTCATTTGGATATATAAGATCTTGACAGAATCCAGCACCATTGATAGGCCATCCATGGAGAAACTCTTCATTGAGCATAGAACATAATATTAGTACAAAATGTGTACTCCAAGATGATATATAAATTATGCGCAGAAATTTAAAATGCAGCTTATGGTTACAAGTGTAGATGATAATATAACGTACCTGAAGAACTGTGGAGCCAAACACCATATTGAAATGAGCACAAAGATCATGTATTACACCCAAGGTCTCCAGTTTAGGCGCAGAGAGGACGGTTATTTGCAACAGTGAATAACTAGAATCAAGGATCAACCTTTGAAGTGAAGGGGCATCTTGGATGATGAGCTGCCTTCCGTCAAAAGAAATTCCAATTCTTACAAGGTTAGGCGACTTTATTTGGAGACAACCGATTCTAACTGTGAAAACAAGCACCAAGCACTCCAGCGCAGGGCAACTGGAGTGGATGATGCTGTGCAATGAGGCCTCCGATATACGAACCCGCACAAGTGAAAGTTTCTTGAGAAATGGGAGTCGAAGGTTTAGTACCAGATTGTCTGGTAGGTAGCACATCGCAAAGGTGGCGGTGTGGAGAGAGGACGAAAACCGCGAGATGGACATCGGTGCTGAGGGCACAAGTTCATGGCGTTCGGTATGTGGTATGTGATTTCCAGGGGAATAGTAGAACTCAAGCAGCTGTAGTTCTGTGAATTTAGGGGATTTCAGCCAGGCGTCCACCGTGCAGGGCATGGTATGCTTGCTCAGGTAGGATGACGGGATGCAGAGGCTTTGAACGGAGCCCTGGTGGGAGGAGATGATGGTTCTGGGGATTTCAAAATCATTGAAGAGAGATAGCTGACGAAAGTGGAGATTATGGGGCACGGTGCGCCATAGAGGGCCCCACCGAATTGAGAGGACTTGGGTGCGGCAGCAATCCTTGGTGGGGAGAAGCGAGATGATCTCCCCAAGGACGGCGTCCGGGAGATCGCTGATGCGGTCCACCCGAGATTCTACGGGTTCCTGGGATCCGGTGGGGGCAGGGTCGCCGCTTCTCCCCGCGCTGCCAGGTGCGGGATCTACAACAGGCCTCGCCGCTGGCGGGAGCCTCATCTTCTTGGCGCTGGGGTCAGCCGACTCCATTTTCCTCGAGGGCGTCGCGTCGCGCTCACGGATTTGAGCAGAGTAACGAATGACGAGCCTAGTTGTAGTGCGAGCGAAGAAGAAGGGGAGCTGGGGGTTTTCTGTAGGAGTGAGGAAGAAGGGGAGCTGGGGTTTTCTGTAGGAGTGAGGTGAGGAATTTGGGGATACGAGTGGAGCGAGCTGGCGTGTGGTGGGTGGGAGCGAGGAGGAAGAAGAGCACCCTGGTTTTTTTGGTGGGGCGGGGCGGTGTGCTGGGTGTGGGTAGCGCCTCTCATTCAGTAAATATATGGGCTTTTGAATTGATTTTACTATTTACTAGTGTGGATGGGCTGTTTTGTCTTGGGCCCAGAGAAACAATTACTACTAGTACAGTGGAGACACTCTACAACTACCCAGAAAAACAATTACTACTAGTACAGTGGAGACACTCTACCGCTTCTGGCTCGTCCTAGGTCATTGAAACGTCTCCCTCTACTGAATGCCGTTATACTTTTGTTCACCGACATGCGGGCCATGCAGCGCGCGGGCCCAAATGCCATCCATGAAATTAGAAGGCAGTATGCAGGCGGAGAGTCACCCCGGTCGTAGCGCGGCAGTAACGAGCCGTCGTATCACAAAACCCCACCTCCCCGCAGTCTAAGTTTGACGGACGAAGTAACCATCATTTCACTCTTCGCTGAATCCCCTTCCCCCTCACCGTCTTCAAGAAAGGCAACACTCGCATCTGCCACTGTTCTTCTCTCTGAACGAAGGGAAGGTAAGCGGATCCGTGATGTTGGTATATTTTCGTTCAGAGAAAAAAAAGAACTTTTGCAAAGCAGTAACCGATCCTCACTTTATTTTTTGTTTCATTGTCATTGCGATTGTGTTTTCCTTTCAGTGCTCTCCTAGTATTCGTCAGTTTCATGATGGACCAAGGAGAACTAGGCAAAGATCTGCCGATATTGGAGCAGATGCGGGAGGCTGATCCCCACGAGACAGAGAGCTCCAAGAAGATGGAGGCAACCACCGAGCTGAGCCCAGATACGCTCACGGCCACTACTGAGATGGTCAACGCCCTGTTTGAGGTTACAGCCCCCATGGCACTGCAGGAGCAGTTTTCCCCCTTCGAGGATGTGTTCCCCCCGCTGAGCTGCCCAAGGTGATTTCCTTCTTTGCCGATCTCGACTGTGGTTTTTCATCTAAGTATGTGGTGATTTTTTTTAGAAAAGGAAGTATGTGGTGATTAATAATGCAAAATTTTATTCGCTTCGATGTCATGCTATACATAGTGGTTTAAATAACTTGTGTTTCTTATACTGAAAAGTAATTCAGAATTTGTTTCTGTTTCAATTAGAGCCCTGATGCAGACAAGGATTGTGTGGTTGTACATGTCACTCGCTATGAGGTGGACGACTTGAATATACGCACTGGGAAAACAGAGTTCTTAGGCTGTTGGATCCTGGAAGCCATTTGCGGTTATACCAATGAAGAGTTGTATTCCAGCCTCACTGTTGTCAAGCGTGTTGTCCAGGGTGTACTGAAGCATAAGAAGTTCAAAGCTACTCCTTCATTTGTGAGGCATACTGTTCTTGTCAAGCTTACGCAGGAAGATGACGTGGCATGCCTCCACAAACAAGTTTATCAGTGGCAAGGCCACAAGGTTGTCTTCATGAAGGTTCACAGGATTGAGCTGTTGCGGGACGTCCTCGATGATGTTCATGGCAAGGTCCGTCTTGTGTCCAGCCCAAATTAGATCGAGGCATGAAATAGTTGCCCCAGCTAGTGTTTAATAGTAGTTTGGATTGTGTCTAATTATCCGAACCTTGCCTGTTATCGACCCCTCTGGGGCTAGTACTCTGTTTGAATCCGTCTATGGGAACTGCTGCTACTTTTGTGTACCCGTGAATCATGTGAGAACCATCATAATTGTTGCCGAAACAGATGCGTCCTCACTAGTTTTTTCATGAATATGGCATGGTAAGACATAAGTTGTCATGGTTTATCATACGAGCAGTGTGTGTTTTGATGAAATAGAGCACTCGTTCGAGCACCGTGCGCTGACGTATACATAAGTACTTGTAAACACTGTTGGTGCTACCCCACTTGTAAGCAGTTGTGCAAAACACGACACATTGGCTCAGCTCGCTTCAACACTAGGCTATCGACCAGCTAACAATCAACAATCTGCTGTCTGACATATAAGCAACTATGTATCTTGTTAGAGTGGTTCATGCAGTTAATTGAGGCCACAATGTAATAAATTCCAAACGTTCACACACTAGTCCAGCGCTCATGTGGAACACTCACATTAAATTCGTCTTCATAAAAAACTTGAAAAGCATAAGTTAAGCAATTTTATACATCTCAATGATTCATAGAACATAACAAACATATACTAGTTCACAGCAAAAGAAAAAGTTGTGAGAAGGTTTACAAATCAGGAAAAAACAAGCAAGGCTTCTCTGAGCAAAGGGCCTCCCGGCAGGCTTAAATTTCCTGGAGTTCACTCTGGTTTTTTCTTGTTGCCACCATCCAGGGTTAGGTTCTCTCATTCCAGAATAACCAATTATAATTTTGGTCTCAGCTGGAATGCTGAACTGAACCATGCAGTGTACTGACCAGCTGAAATGCTTGTGCATTCCACTAAATTTAAGCGCCGCTATTTGCAGAAATAAGCAGACCGCAATGCCTCTTGTCCGCGCACCTGTCCAAAAAACCGCCGTGCAGCCGTTCCAGCTAGTCCTCGGTCCATGGATGAACTGGTAGAAGGTGCAGTCCGGACTAGGATGCAGTTGTTTTCGCTCGTCCCTGCACTACAATCAGGAAGTAAAACGTACGAATCAGCTTCTTTTAGATTGCGTTGATCATTCTACCTTAGTTACTACCATTGTAGGGATACCTTGAAGAGGGGAGGTTAGACGACAGCAACGAGGGATAGCCATCTCATTTTGCGCAGTTGTACTAAAACTGAGGTGTGTGCTTTTGATTGCGCGGATAGAAACGATACGGGGACAGACATCCCGAAACGATATGGAGACAGACATCCCTGTTTGCGCAAATACGAAATACGGTTATTTAAACAGTGAGAGATATTACTACTTTCCCCCGTTTCCTCTTAGAACCAAGTCCTAGATTCATGCTACAGCTTTCCCACTTTCTTCCCTGTTTGAACCAACGCTTTGAGTCTACTGTATGAACTAGCTTTACTTCTAATAATAGTAGAAGTCTAGGTGGCTTTGGAACAGCGGACGGAAGTAGAAAAGGATCCACACGAAGGGAGCTGGGGCAGTAGAGCAAGGCAGGTATCAAAGGAATATATACCCGAGGGTCATCGGCATGTGGTAAAGACGGCGTCGGGAGGCCGCATCTTGGCCACAATACCGCAGGGAGGAAGAAGGGGTCGGAGGCCCTCCCGAGCCGGCACTCTCTCGGAGAGAACGGCACAGCCGCCGATCGGGACGCATGGGCAGCCGTTGGTCTCCTCCCTCGGCGCTGACGACAGCGTGAAGGATGCACCTACACCCCTGCCCCGGTCGAGGTTGTCCGGCCGGATTTGTGATCAGCCGTGAGCTGAGAGAGAGTGTGGCCACCTATGTGTTGCTTAGATCTGGAGAGCATGAGAGAGTGAACGAGAGGAACCCTAGTAAAGCAAGCGCTAAGGCTCCTGCTTTTATATATAGTGGAGTGATTTTGTTGTACCAGCTTCAAAAAAATGCGCTCCTATGTGTACCCGCGAGTGGGTGTGAGAGAACTAGTGCGTGCGTGCACCGCTTCTCTTTGTGAGAGTACAATATACTATGCCCAAAGAACGTTCGCCGCAAGAGTAATAGTATAAGTGTGTGACGTGTGAGCTAAAATAAAATGTGCACGCCGTCTTTTGTTTTTTAGAAGTTCTGAGGGTAGGGTGTGAAGAGCACATATGTGCGTGACGTCTACCTGCAGATAGACGGTGGGTGCGACGTGCGAGTCTGCGAGAGGACTCGGGAGAGTCGTGACTCGTGAGGGTGCATGTGCGTGAGAGAGAGGGGGCACGTATCAATATTGCATGTGTCCGTAAATCATTATCCGACAAACGTTTGCCACAAGCCTTTTCCTGACGAACGCCGTAAGAACCGTTAGATCGGCATCTGACAGTGTCAATTTTGCCATGTCATTTAACAAAACAGCCACTCCTCCTACACACAAATCTTCCACGTGAGTGTTAGCAACTTCCGTATGCTCCTTCCATTCCGAAATGCAGTGCATATAGCTTTATTGAAAATTCGAACCTCGCAAACTTTTACCGAGTTTTCGTGTACGAAATTGCACATGTAGAATACCATGTATATGTCATTTCATTCATCTTCGAGAGGTAACTATAAAGATGGGTGAGGAGTCTATAAAGAAAGACCATCGTATCACCCGCAACAATTTCAAGCATCCTTTAGTGTCGAGGAATATCATAGGAACTCTATATGATATGATTTTATAGGATTTTTTCCTTTAGAGCCAATTGGTTCATATGAATAGATTCATATACTCCACATTTCAAAGGAAATAAACATGATATCATTTCTATAGCTTTAGAGCCACTTGTTTCATATGAATGGATTCCTATACTCCCTTAATTTCAAAGGAAAATAAACATTACGTATATTCAATAGAAAAGTTCCTATGATATGAACCAAATTACATCTCTTTTCTAAACCCTCCTCATAGGAATTGAGATACATGTCATCTCTAGATTCAATAGAAAAGTTCCTATGATGTGAACCAAATGACATCTCTTTTCCAATCCCTACTCATAGGAATGGAGATGCTCCATGTCATCTCTTTCCCTACAACTTCCATGTATACATCTTCTATTCCTAAATAGATAGTACAACCCACTAGTAGCTTTTTTCCAAAACATGCAACTATGGCACAAGAACTATATAGTGTGCCAATAACTTTGAAAGATGGTCGCTGGATGAAGCTAACCCGACAGTGCAGAGATAGGCAAATCCGAGAACTAATGGCCGTTGGATATCATCAACATTCCACCAGATCTGCCACATGTACAATTTAGAAGACTCCATGGTTGAACTTAAGCATAATGCACAAACCTCGAAACACAAGCACTTCTCCTTTGTTCTAGAATCTTCTGTATCATAATTGATTATTTTTTTCTAAATGAATTGCCATTATTTGTTTTTTACTTTATGATTTACAATGCACAACCCCATGAATCTTAACATTTTTATAAAACTAATTGATTTTGAATGAGATGAACTATAAGAACTAAACGGACATCTACATCATGCATATATGACTCAAAGCTTTACATGCTATAGTGTGTATTTATTCATAATTTGGTTTCGAAATCTCATGCGTTCAACACATGTGTACCTTACTAGTTTTGCGTAGAGTAGCAAATTTCACGCGGCCCCGGGTATATCAAAATGCAGGGCCCATGCATCATTGCCTTTCGGTCGAACCTACGTCCACAATTTTTTGTACGTACTATATCTCCACTGGTCCCCAAACCCAAAATGCTGCCTCATTCCCGTAAAACCAAGCGGCCCACACATATTTAAGGCGTCGACTCGAACCCGTTTACTACGACGTGGCCCCGCACGCCGTAGTACTCCTACAAACCCTACCGCCGCACTCATCATCGGTTTTCTTCAAGAGGACGAGGGAGAAGCCGATTTGTAGTGGAGGCGCTTTCAAAAAAAAGGATCTGTAGTGGAGACCCCTAAGCTAGGGTGCCCTAGGTAGCTGCCACACGCATCATTGTTTTCTCTTTTCTTTATGCTCTTGCGCCCTAGAGTGAAATGATGGTTGCTTCGTTCGTCCAGCTTAATGCGGGAAAGGTGGGGCTTTGTGATTTCACCCCTCATCGCTCATTTTCTACTACTGCGGCGCTATGACTAGGGTGCCTCCAATTCCAACCGCTGCTCTGAACTGTAATTTGGTGCATCGCACGTGGAACAAGATGGTGGATGAGCCACATGTCGGCCAAAGGGGTCATGTTAAGTGTGCCGCCATTTCGTGTGCGGACTGACCCTGCTTGAGTTGCTACGCCAACACGACAGGAGCAGCCTACCACTTGGTTTTGCTCCTTGGTGAATCCCGACTATATTGATATAAAAAGATACGTGCTGAACTACCCTCTCCGTCTCGGTTTTTTTTATTTTTAGGCGTCTCGGTTTATAGGGCCTGCACGTAGTTCTAGGTCATCCATTGGACTAACTAAATATGAGTTACTATGTCACAAAAAGTATATCATTGGATTCTTAAGCGGATGTAGTTGTATTTAAAAGTCGAGGGCGGGGCTTTTCCTGCGCGGTAGGCGGGGCAGTTCCACCTAGTCGGTTCGACAGAGATGCGGGAAGACGAGGGAGTAGGCTGCTGCAAACGTAGGGCTGTGTGATTTGACAGCGAGTTACCGCTGGACAGGTGGGGCCCCGTGATTTGACTTGCCATTATCATTTTAACTGCGGCGCTACGACCGGCGTGAGTCTCCCGATTCCTGACCACCTCCATACAGGTGCCTCTCCCAATGCTCCACCATGTAGTAGAGGCTGGCTCTTGCATGAGAGCCCACTTCTCCACATTTTCCTTGCCTCTCTTTCCTCCACATATGCAAAAATGCCATGTAAAGCACTATTGTACTTACTTTTACATGCTCCTACAGGTGCTTAAGCTTGCCACATAGGCATAAAGTCTGATGTGGCAAGTTAATCAAGAAGAGAGAGACTAGTTTGGTGACCCAAGGAAGAAACGGTGCTAAGAGCGTGTACCTAGGTGAAAAGACAATTTTGAGTCTATAGCTAATTAAATGAAGCAAACTTAGCAACACCATTTCATTGGAAGAGGTCACTCCTTGGAAAATGCAATAAATACTAGTACTCCCTGTGTCCCACAATATAAGAACGTTTTTGGCACTACACTAGTGTCAAAAACGTTCTTATATTATGGGACGGAGGGAGTACGAAGAAAGAGATAGAGAGGATTAAAAAAATACACTTATAGCCAACCTTATAGCCAACCTTGTTGTAGTATGAGTGACTAAGTGATGACTATGTATGACATGCCAACATCAGATAGCCTAACGCACCATGTTAAATCTCCAAGGGCGCGACCGCGCGAGCGACGCGGCGGTCGTGGTAGGCACGACCATGATACGGGCTGCTGGCAGCCCTTGGATCTAAGATCAAACGGTCGCATGCTAAGTTGCTGAAAATTTGCAGAATAACCCTCCAGGATAGGATATTCACCCATAGGTCTAGAATCACGCCATGCAACCGTTCGATCTCAGATCCAAGGGCTCTCGGAAGCCCGTATCATGGTAGAATGGAAAGCCACTACCCTGTCGTTCGCACGCTGGCAGTTCGCTCCTACTCGTCCCCGCACGTCCTTCAATACTACGGCGGTTCGCTCCTAGTCGTCTCGTCCATTCACATTACGGCAGTTCCACTAATCCTAACCCTCCTCCCAAATCCACGGCGTCCCAAATCTCCACGATCGGCGGTGAGTACAAGGTTAGAACCATCACCGGCGATGAGTTCGACGTCGTCTACACCCGTTCTTCTGCGACGGTGAAAGGATGCCTTTCTCGCTTCAGACGCATGTTCGAAAACTCAGATGATGAGTGGGTCGCTGGGCTAGATGTTGAGTACACCACAGTCCTGGGACGAGAGAAGGATCTAAAGGACGAAGAGAGGAAGAAGCCCGCCGTGATCCAGGTTTGCGTACATAACGTTTGCTTGGTCTACCACATATGCCATGCCGACGTTGAGTGCTAGGATTTTAAGAACTTCCTCAAGGACAAAACAGTGAAATTCGTTACTGTAGACTTTAATAACGACAAAGAAGTCCTGGGCCGGATAGACCTCGTTGTAGGCAACCCCTTCGACCTCCAGAAGAATCGGCTGGTGCCCTCTCGTCAGCCTTCAATGCTGACCCTGGCAGGAGCCATGGTTCATCCTTCGTACCATAAACTGGAGAAACCTCATTACATGTTTCATCGTCATGCATGGCAGCGGAATGTACTAGATATAGACCACATCCACTACGCTGCAATGGATGGCTACCTTTGTTTCAATATCTACAAGAGTTGGATGAAGAGCAACAGCCAAGTGAGCAGTTCAAGCAAAGAAGTATCGGCCAAGAGGAAGAGGGACAAGGACGAAGTCGAGGACATGGACGAGGACTCCGAGTAAGGTGGCAGTGTCATTGCTCATGGTGGTTCTAAACTTCTAATGCAGTGTCTACCAGATTAGTTGCATAGTTTAATTTGAGGGGTGTGTTGTGCTGAGCCCCCAGCAGAACTATGTTATGTTTCTTCTCGTTACTTTAACTCTTCAGTATGTACATACTACTAGTATTTCTTTAATAGAATTTAGCACCCCAATTAAGCACGTACTAGCTTTTTTAATAGTACTATATGCATAATTTGGCGACGAGCGCTCTCTATATGTACCACCTTTTTTTTAATTTCAATTTTTGCTCCATGGCGCAATCCATCGATAGTACTACTGTACAAAAGTATACATTTTTTAAAAGGATAGAGTACTGTTCATCACATATATAGCCAGTTAAATTCTCAACCTAGAACGACGTGCATGCCATGTAGTAAACCGATACGGAGGAAGTATAGTAAAAATGAGGTGATTTTACCGAGCGATCGGCGGGGGAGCATGGCCTGTCATGCGGTCCCACGTGTCATGATGTACCAAGGCAATGCGCGTGTCCCTCTTGAGGCAGAAGCAATACTACGTGGTTTGAGATGATGGCGAACCGAAGTGTGAAATAATGGTTGCTTCGAACGTCTGGGAAGGTGCGGCATTGTGATTTGACGTCTCATTGCTCATTACTACTATTGGGCCGGTACGAGTGGGGTGCGTCCCCCCTGCTGTTCTGCACTGTTATGTGGTGCTTGACACATCGACCCGGTTGCTATATGTCCCACATGTCGGCAACAGGAAGTACAAAATTCATGAAAGGGAGCGTCGACGGAGGAGTATACTACAGAATTCATGAAAGGGAGCAACTTAGTTTTGGAAATATCTGTTTTTACGGAGTACGTACCCACTAGGGTTTATAGGGCTCATCTAAAAAACATCCGTTTTTCCATTTGATAAGTCTCAATTCTACTATACTAGTAGTAGTACCATTACATGTTGGATTTCGAGGTGCGTTAGATCACCCGACGCAAGCAGTGTCAAGAGGAAACTAACCAATGCATGTACAAGTTCATGGAAATTTAGTGGTCATTCATGCATTCGTTCTAATTAATGCCTCGGTAAACATAACTTCTTGAGAAAAATGAGCGTACTAATTACTTGTGCAAACTACGAAATTAATTCGACCACTCACCGTCTACCTTGGTTGGAGAGATTTTGAAATTGAGCCATAAACTGGAAAGGAGGGAGTAGTAACTTTTGTCTCGATTACTATTCGTGGCCTTGTATAGATGCAAAATGTATTTTTTTATAGTGGCCTTGTATAAGTAAATGGAGTGAGTACTAACCAAAGTACGTAGTAGGGACGAGGAGTAAACGGAGGGAGTAGTAAAATTTTATCCTCGTGCTGTGAGCCACCGCGCGCGTGGGCGAGGGAGCGGGCGTAAAGGCGTACAGTAGTAGTAGTAGTAGTACAACTACTACTCGTAAGCAAGCTTCACCTCATCCTGCGAGCCACCGCGCCCGTGGGCGGGGGAGACGGCGTACTAAGAAAGCTTCTCCTTGTTCTGCGAGTTGACGGGACACATCAAAAGTACTCCAGTGTATAGAGCCTTGCCTCTAAGGTAGGCCCCACATGGTTTGCCTCTTTTTTTAGTTTAACATAACGCGTCAAGTCGCAATTTGTTTGTTCACCCGTGGTAGACGATCCTCCCTCCACCAAGTGGACAACCAGTACACGTGCCAAATTACCACGTGGGCTGCCTTTTTCGTACAGAAATGAGCTCCACCGTGTACCCGCGCGGGTGTGGTTGGGAAAGAGACGGGAGTACGTGCACCGTGCATGCACCTCTTCTCTTCGTGCACGTCCCCCACCTACGTGGGTGTGTGTGAGAGAGAGATACAAACCTAGACATAATGCGCCGTCCATCCCCATGCCTCCGCCCAGTCCGACCACCAGTCACCACCACGCCCCACTCCTCCTCACCTTATCTCTCATCTTTCTCCCTCCATTTTTATATACAAGGGGCCACTATCAAAATTACAATTTGCAGATATACAAGGCCACTAACACTAATCGATGCAATATTAATGGTGTTTGCCTCGTGGTACTAGCAAAGGAGGACATTAATTATCCCTTGCATGCATGCGGGAGTTTGTAAAAAAATGCATCTTGATGTTCCGTGCAATGCACGGGCATCTTGCTAGTCCATGAAAACAACACATGGCAAAATTCCACGGCGAACAAGGGATTTGAATCTGTTGGGAGGGGGTGTTTGGATCTTGCCCAGGGTAGCCAAAATATTGGCAACCCTTTTGTCCACCGGTGCCTTTGCCACCGATGAACGAGGAATGGCTCGGGTGCTCATGCTGTCATGCATCCTCCAGCGCGCACGTTGGAGACGAGCTCGCACGAGCTGTGTTTTTTTGTCCCACAACGCCGCCCGAGCCGCCCAAAAACTGACCGGCGACCCGCAAATTACGCCATCCAACCGTAGCCGCACACATTATGACAGCAACTCAACCAACCGGACGAAATTCAAGCAAACACGTAGACAAACTGATATTTCATATAAACAACGACAGAAATCATATAAAATACCGGATTTTCATACAAACATGACGGATTTCATTACATTCAAATGAACTATGGGGTGCTAGTTCTGGACAGCACATGTATATAATACCTGGCCTAAATGGTCGCCCGCCGATCGATTTGTGTTCCTCATGTCCGGCAGCACGATCACCGGACTGCCGGGAGCCCCGGAGGTATATGCTTCAGCGCAAAGGACGGCAAGCTTCCCCATTGGCCAACTGGTATCATTGGCTGGTGCCGAAGATGATGGTGGCCGGCACCGGTTCGAGTTCATCACCGGCCACTACTTCGCCATGGCCGGCACCTGCTCGAGTTCATCCTAACATTCCCCTCTTCCGTGGAGCCCATGCGGGGTCGACGAAGGTCCTCGCAACAAAAGGATCCGGCAAGACACCTGTTGTGTACACAGGTGTCGCCTCCGCGGTGGCCTTCATGGGACCCAAGCGGCGGTGGCCTCCCGTGTTCTACTTCTCCTCGATGATGGCGGCGGACGCGGAAGCGCTGGCCACCAACTCGTCGCTCTCCGCACACCCGGCTTCTGTCGCTGCTTCCATGGCGCGGCCGCCGGCATGGGAGTCTCGGCCACAGAAACGGGAGACGCGGTACGAGGCGGCAGCGTGGACGGCAGCAACGACGCCCGTGCGCCGCTCCTCGTCGAGCTGGCCTGGAGCGGCGAGTTGCTGAACCGTGCGCCGGCTTGGGGCGGAAACTGGCTCCGTCGGGCAAGGGGAGGGAGGTGGATCAGCGAGCTGCATAGCTCATATCCGGCGGGCTACCCAGCCGGCTTGAATGCGGAATAACTACTCTTCGTAAGCCATTGTAAGAGTGGACAAAATGGTGGAGGAGATAGGGGAGCGGCAGAGGTGTGCGATTCTTGGCCGGCGTTTGGCCTCGTTTAAATAGGAGATTAAATAGACGGCGGAAGGGAGGAGCTCGGCCGGTGGATCAGCGAGCTGCATAGCCCGAAGGCCAGCGCGGCGGCTTGATCGCTCGTGAGTCACGCTCGGGCCAGCCTACCAACCCGTGCGGAGGCCAGCGCGGCGTCCGGCCCGTCCGGCGGAGTGGCGGCCAACTCGCTCATCACCGGCGCCACGAACGAACATGCATCAGTACTGTTTCAAGTATTGTTCAGGAAAAATAATGATTTGAGGGGGAATAACAAGATAGAAGGTCGGATGTGGGTCCCTCGTGTCAACGGTCAAACAAAATGTGTTGGTTTAAGCTGCCTCGTCAGCACGGACGTGTGGGCCAATCCTATCATAAATGGGTTTAAACGAACCTAATCGGTAGGAGTACTAGGTAGTTTTTGGCGTGGATTAACAAATTTTTGGTATGTTTTTGCTATTTTTTGTACAATAGATTCTTCCTAGGGCTGGTTGAAAGTGGTAGTTTTTTGTTAAATACTCTACATATTGTAAGTAGGAGTGAAAGTTAAGCTTTGGAAGCCAATAAGCAAGGCTAGTTACATAGTGCATATGTGTACATGATTGAAAGTAAATATCAACCATGAGTGACTAATATCTTGATGGAAAACTCGAAACTATGGAATACTAGGAAAAAATGCATGGTTGGAAATAGTAGCAATGTTCATGTCCGTTGCAACGAATCATAATTAGAATGATACTTATTCAGAAACTTGGTACAAAACACTCTAATTTTGATATACATATGTCACTAGAGATATATTATGTTTCAATTAGAATATATTCCTTGGGCTGTTTTGGTGAGGTCAGGGAGGGATGTGGTAGGTTTTAAGATACTAATTATGGGTTTTTCTACAAATTGGTAGACAAGTGGGATGTTGGTGAGAAAATGCAACAACTTACCTCACAATCGTTAGATGCAGATCTAATGGTTAGAAACGACGGACGACAGACACACCAGGATCACCAACTTAGTCTTGTGTAGGAGTACTAGCAAGATCCGTGCATTGCACGGAACATCAAGATGCATTTTTTTATAAAACACTTATTGTGATTGACCCTTGCGGGAGTAATCCCATGTGTAAAAACTAATGATATCTTGAGAAATAAGAGATAAGGTGAAGAGGAGTGGGGTGTGGTGGTGGTTGGTGGTCGGACTGAGCGGGGGCATCGGGATTGACGACGCCGGCAGCGGCCACTAGGCCAGTTTGTTCCAGAGGCTTCCTTTCTTAATTGCTCAACAATGAGGTTTGTTGGAGATAAGGATGAATGAGGGAAGGCCTTGTCTGCAAATGTGGAGAGGGGTGCGGGTATCTTTTAGTTTAATTTCCATTCGTCAGATATAGATCGGATGGTCTATATTGCAAGATGGCACACATACCATCATCACCAACTCGGTTTTTTATAAGAGAAGAAATATAAGTATGGAGATACAAACGTATTATCGATACTTGCTTCCGTAAACTAGCATCTACATTCTATTCAACGCCTCGACATGTGGGGCCTTAGCATAATGACTTCTCAACTGTGTAAAACCAAGATTTTCCCGTCGCCGACAAGGAGGGGGTGACGGCGGCGCGCCTTTTGGCTTGCTCTAGTCCTAGTAGTCATACTAGGTGGTCTAAGCACGTGTAGATTTATTCTTTTTCACGTCTCGTGTTCGCCGTACTGCCACGCTGTTGATGAATAGACGGTAAGTTATTCACGGGGAAACCCTTGTTGAGCGTGTTTGCGAGAGAGAGACAGTGTGCGTGTGTGATATGTTAGAGACTGAGGCAATGATAACAGATTCTTTGTGTCTATGTGTGTGGAGGATAGAGAGAGACATGTACATGGGACTTTGTGTTGTGTAACGTGGAGACACATATACATAATTAGAGAGTGAGTGTGTGAGATACACATGCGGACATGAGGAGAGATGAGGATCTAGATAAATGGGTGTTTGTGCGTGTCTGTGTGTGTTTGTGCATGCGTTTGTGTGTGAGAGGGAGAGAGTGTATGTGGAGTAGAGAGACCACTAATGATGTAAACCTAGTATAAGGGAAGGGGGAATGGTGTGACATGTGTAGTAGCGAGATAGCACGAGTGCGGGCGGGGGGAGCAGACTATTTGGAAGAGACATCGAGTGTGTGTGTGTGGGAGAGGGGTGTGAGAGCGAGAGAAAGAGAGACCTAGCGACGGAGAGAGAGAGGAAGAGAGGGTCCGAGAGGGGTCGTTTGTGTCCATAAATGGCGTATAGATAGGGAGACAATGTTGATGTTGTCCGAAATTGGCCTATGAACGGAGACGCAAGGGAAGCGAGTCATCGTGTGTGTGATAGGGACTTCATGAGAGATCTAGAATAGATGGTGTAGAAAACAATGTGCGAAATCGAGAACGATTATACATTAGGGAGCTATGCAAAGAGTCACGACATATATGTATATAGGGAAGGAGCTGGGGCGGGTCCGCATGTGGGAGAGATAGAAAGAGGAGAGTGGTGCACAAGGAGACAAAGTGTGCTTGTTTGCAGTGGGGGTGGTGTGTGAGGTGAGTGCGCGAGAACCACATAACTAGGGAGATAGACGTTTGGGGGCGACGTTTTGTGCGTATGGGAAATATACACTCTACATAGTGCGTGTGCTTGGGTAAGAGAGATAGCGGGAGACCTACAGAGTGAGGGAAGAGATGTGTGCATGCCCGAGAGACAAAGTGATAGAGACCTATGTTGGGGTCCGGACTTTACAAGAGAGAGGGGTGTTAATGTGCTAGTGTGTTGGTGTTTGGGGGAGAGAACGACTTCTCTATGTGTGTGTGTGTGTGCGGTGGTGGGGGGGGGGGTTGACTTCAGATAAAGAGTGAGGTGTCTATATTTGAGGGACTTTAGCGTAATTGAGATATTGTGCACTCATGCTTGATCAATTTGTTTCACAGTTTGTACTATGAGATAACGATACTTTTGAACATGCGTGATATACCTTGATGTACCAGAATTACAAACCTAATATTGAAATTTTGGAATCCGACTCCATCATTAGCTTTTGTAATTCATTTAAACGGAGGTACATTTTTAAGCCGGGATTTCGTGATTTCAAATTCATATATCTAACCTAGAGATATACACATACGGGCATGTTCAAACTTTATAATCATCCACTTTATTCATACACATACACATTTTTGCTTTTGTCATCATATTTAGGATAAACACATTTGGAATTTCATTTGAATTGGACCGTATGATGGTATTTGCTTGTAGTAGCTCAATGATCCATATTTGAATTGAATGGACAATCTAAGTTTCGAGTTGGAGACATTGATTTTCAAAACTTGCACATTTTTTTGCGTGCAAAACAAACAAATTGTCGGCCATGATATCATAGTCGGCCGTACGAGAGCAGAATACTTATAATTTTAGGCACCAAAAGCTTTCAAACTTCCCGCTCACATCGAAATATCACGCGCCCGAAAGTTTAGCCCTGCGATATTCCTGTTTTACCCCTGCCACATGAATGGAAAAGGGCTGCTTCGGTAACTCCATTGTTTTCCCCTCTTTGCCCCCAACATTCTTCCCAGAGCCCCTCCCCTTCCCCTCCCTTGTTGGAAATATGCCCTAGAGGCAATAATAAATGGTTATTATTATATTTCTTTGTTCATGATAATTGTCTATTGTTCATGCTATAATTGTGTTATCCGGAAATCGTAATACATGTGTGAATACATAGACCACAACGTGTCCCTAGTAAGCCTCTAGTTGACTAGCTCGTTGATCAACAGATAGTCATGGTTTCCTGACTATGGACATTGGATGTCATTAATAACGGGATCACATCATTAGGAGAATGATGTGATGGACAAGACCCAATCCTAAGCATAGCTCAAAGATCGTGTACTTCGTTTGCTAGAGCTTTTCCAATGTCAAGTATCTTTTCCTTAGACCATGAGATCGTGCAACTCCCGGATACCGTAGGAGTGCTTTGGGTGTGCCAAACGTCACAACGTAACTGGGTGACTATAAAGGTACACTACGGGTATCTCCGAAAGTGTGTGTTGAGTTGGCACGGATCGAGACTGGGATTTGTCAGTCCGTATGACGGAGAGGTATCTCTGGGCCCACTCGGTAATGCATCATCATAATGAGCTCAATGTGACTAGGGAGTTACCCACGGGATCATGTATTATGGTACGAGTAAAGAGACTTGTCGGTAACGAGATTGAACATGGTATTGGGATACCGACGATCGAATCTCGGGCAAGTAACATACCGATTGACAAAGGGAATTGTATACGGGATTGATTGAATCCTCGACATCGTGGTTCATCCGATGAGATCATCGTGGAACATGTGGGAGCCAACATGGGTATCCAGATCCCGCTGTTGGTTATTGACCGGAGAGGCGTCTCGGTCATGTCTGCATGTCTCCCGAACCCGTAGTGTCTACACACTTAAGGTTCGGTGACGCTAGGGTCGTAGAGATATTAGTATGCGGAAACCCGAAAGTTGTTCGGAGTCCCGGATGAGATCCCGGATGTCACGAGGAGTTCCGGAATGGTCCGGAGGTGAAGAATTATATATAGGAAGTCCAGTTTCGGCCACCGGGAAAGTTTCGGGGGTTATCGGTATTGTACCGGGACCATCGGAAGGGTCCCGGGGGTCCACCGGGTGGGGCCACCTATCCCGGAGGGCCCCATGGGCTGATGTGGGTAGGGAACCAGCCCTTAGTGGGCTGGGGCGCCCCCCTTGGGCCTCCCCCTGCGCCTAGGGTTGGAAACCCTAGGGGTGGGGGGCGCCCCACCTGACTTGGGGGGCAAGTTTCCCCCTGGCCGCCGCCCCCCTTGCAGATGGGATCCAGGGCCGGCGCCCCCCAGGGGGCCTATATATAGTGGGGGCAGGGAGGGCAGCAGCACCACAGCCCCTGGCGCCTCCCTCTCCCCCTGCACCACCTCTCCCTCTCCAGAAGCTTGGCGAAGCCCTGCCGAGATCCCCGCTACTTCCATCACCACGCCGTCGTGCTGCTGGATCTCCATCAACCTCTCCTTTCCCCTTGCTGGATCAAGAAGGAGGAGACGTTGCTGCTCCGTACGTGTGTTGAACACGGATGTGCCGTCCATTCGGCACTCGGTCATCGGTGATTTGGATCACGGCGAGTACGACTCCATCAACCCCGTTCATTGGAACGCTTCCGCTTGCGATCTACAAGGGTATGTAGATGCACTCCTTTCCCCTCGTTGCTAGTATACTCCATAGATGGATCTTGGTGATGCGTAGGAAATTTTGAAATTCTGCTACGATCCCCAACATCCCCGACCCCACAACCACGGCAAGCCGCCGAATCTAGTCCTCCGCCGCAGCGGTGGACCTCACACCCGCCGGATCTACCTTCCGCACCTTGGAACCCCCAACTGCCAACTCACCACTTCACCGGAGCCGCTTCAGCGACTGGCTTGTCCACCGCTCTAGATCTCCTTGACCGCCATCATGGTCCACCGCACCGGATCTGCTTAACCGGCGCCCTCGTCCACCACAGCGTAGGCCCTTCACTGACTCCCTCGTTCGCCCCTTCGCTGACCCTTCATACAAGCCCTCGTCCGCCGCAACAGATCCGCCTCACCGAAAGCACTGTACAACTCGCCCGCCGAAGCCTTCGTCCAGTACACCGGACCCACTCCACGGACGCCATATTCAACTCCACCGGCCCTGCTTTACCGACGCCGCAGCCTCATCAGGTTATTTTGATTTGTACTCCTTCGGTTTTTCTCTTTACGTGCAACTATTCACTTACCACAGATGAGCTTTCTTGTATGTCGACAGGCACCGCAACCTTAGCACCGGAGTCGCTTCAGCGACGGCGACAGCCGGCCCAAACTCAACCGCAACACGAGCACCAACGACGATCCTTAGCTATCAAGTATGACAACGATACCCATACGCCGCCGAGAATCAGGTACTATTATCCAACGGCCGGCGCCTACGTTCACTTTCCTAGCATAAGCACCGCACCTTTGAATTTCTTCAGGGCATCATTCATTTTTTCATGAGACGCGTTATTCTGCTTGCACCTGTAGGGCCATACTTCTGGCAGTGAACATGTTACATGTGCTAAATTACATACCAGTGCACATATAGTTAATATGCTTTAGTTTTGTTCTGATGCCACCTGTTGGTTCCATCAGACTGCTTAATGTTCTCTATGCTTAATTACACATCAGCAAACTAGCATGTGGTTCCGCTGCTTTTTCTTTGTTTTACCCTACATTTTCTGATGCTAGCTATTACATCACTGCTCCGAGCCTCTGTTCATTACTTGTTTGTGTGTTCTTGATCTTCCCAAATTGCATGACTAATTTGATGCTTCTATTAATTATGGAGTTGCCAACCCCATCAAGCAAAATATTTGCTCTTTTGGGGCTGGCACCTCGAACAAGCATAAAAATAGAGGGAAGCAGATATATTGTCGTGTATGCACACACCCTTCTTTCATTAGTTTAGATGAACCATTGATGATCAATTCGGACCAGTGCATGCGATTAAAATTAATTTTACCTAAATAGATGGTGCAGAATAAACTACAACAACTAAATTTGCAACCACGGGATGCTGATGATATCTTCAAAGAACATTGCAACAGCAGCTAGGCTTCGCAGCAACATATGGTAAGCCAGTGTGTTTTAGTACATGTGAAATGTAATGCGAGTGGGCTTCTTTCTTCGCTTGTGCCCTCAACGTGTAATCCTACCGAATTACAAATAGTTCAGTTGTCTGCTTTGCTGTATTGCTTGATTCGAATGCTTATTTGTTGTTACGCTATACCTGAGTTGGCCAATATGTCAGCAGTGCCTGCTGTACTATCGTAAAGAAATGCATGCCTATTTCATTTGAGTCCTTAACTTTTCCTCTCAACTTCATCACAAGACTGTCTTCGTAGTTCATATGAGGCCACACTGTTAAGTGCTTTCTCAGATTATTTCAACTGCTTAGATGCCTTGGCAACTTAAATATAGCGGTTGTACACTCCCTTTCAACTAGGGATGTCAACTGGGTCCCATTTAATCCCGATTAAAGTCCACTAGTGGTATGATAGTTCAAAAGAGTTTTTGTTTTTTTAGGAAAATGAACTAGGGAGGTAGCAAAAACTAACTAGATGGGACTGGCGGATGCCGTTTATTTGCCACTTACATCCCTAGTTTCATCTTACCATTTTAATTTCTTTTCGGCTGATGCTGCTTCGAACCATTTAAATATAGTTTGCCATGCTCGGCAATAATTCGTCCGTCGTTTACCATGTAAGCTTACTGCCTGGGTCATACGATAAGTATCTCTTACTTATGTCCAGCGGAAACCTCTCAGGATGCCGTTCACACTAGGACACAATGTACAACCCCAGAATCGATTTGTGGAAGCAGTGCGCCATCCATGTTACAAGATGGTAGCAGTTCAGAGGCAACACCGCCGGAGAGCAGTCTGAGCACAGATATTATAGTGCTCGAGGCTCTACTAGAGGCAGAAAGAGATGGTGTGGCTGCCATGAATGAGGTAATCTTTATCTTGAGGTTGGAAATTACGGAATTAGCGGCACGCATTATGCAAGCAACCCAAGAATTGGAGGAGTAAGAATGTTGCATTTGCAGACAGAGGAGGTCCTGCTGTTTCTGCTATCTGAAGCCCAAGGTAATCCCGGTTCTTCTTTAGATACCAGTTGAAATTATCATTAGATTATTGTACTTGCATGTTGTGTTATGTCTCTGAATGGATTATGTTGCAAGACCCCCTATGTTGTCCATGTGTTGTAACGATCTGAATTTTTTAGGCGAGGTAATCCTCAGTACTTGTATGATTGGCATAAGGTGAACTGTTTTTCGTGTGAGCATATTGTATTGGATGAAATAACTGTTTGACTCAGAGTGTATCCAACCTACAGAATTCGAAGATATTCGTAATCATATATAAAGGTGGAATAAATCTTTGTTGTGGTTTTGAAAAAATAATAACAAAATGTATAATTATCTGTGGATATTCGTAATCGAATACAAATTGGATTTGAATTTAGTTTGCCAGGTCCCAGGGCAAACGTGAATGCTAATTCTCCCAAGTTTTGAATGAAGCGACTAAACACCCACTATAATTTGTGGGCTGCCCAAAGAAAGTGTTTGCGAGATGGAAATTACTGTCTACCCCTGACACTTGACATCCTTATCGACCGGATTTACACCGCTGTCAATAGGGGTAGACTAGTAACTTCAACCAGACGTGACATGACGGCCTCTGAGCCCATTCAGACACGGTGGGCGCCAAACGTGGGCGGCAAAACACATTTGATTCAAGCTCGTCCGGAAGACATGTGTCTCTTCCTCCATTTCCCCATTCATACACGGTGGGCGGCAAAACAAACTCTCCTCGTCCGAAATTGATGTAGGCTAATATTTTAAATAGGGGCAGATGTGTAACTTCCATCAGATGTGACACACCCGCCCTACCTGTCAGCCCCATTCATACACCGTGGGCGCCAACCGTGGGCGGCAAAACACCCTCTCCTCGCCCGAAATAGTTACCAGCAAATATTTGGGAGATGCGAGATTACCGTCCTATCCCCAACCGACGCGATGTACGAAATTTTAAACGGGGGATAAGTTCGTAACTTTCCCCCATTTCAGAGAAGCGCGTCCCAAAGTTTGAGATCCCCCCTCCCCTCCATTTCCCCATTCATACACCGTCGGCGGCACGACAACCTCCGCACTGCAGCCAGCCTCCTCCGTCCGCCACCCCATCCTCCACCTTGCCGGAGCCGCTACCCCTACCCCGTCGTCGACTGCAAGAGATGGACGTCTCTCGTCCACGGCGCTGGACCAGGATCCTTTCATCACCTCCTCTCGCTTCATCGGCGCCGTCGTCCACCTTGCCGTTGCTGCTCGTATGACCGCCTCGTCCACGGCAACAGGATATATCCCCCGACCCGGCCGTCTGCCGTCTAAAGTCTTCTTCCCCGCCGCCGACAGCCATCGCACCCGCAGCACCCTCAACGTATTAGCATAGGCCTACACGGCGTCGCAAGAGAGGTGGTACTCTTCTATATGTGCTTAAGTTATTGATCTCACCCAGAAAATAGATCGTAATTTGTTTACTGTACTTTTCTTGTCCGTACCAAATTGTAGTGGCTAGTTGAAAGCAAACATTGGTTGCGAAGTAGCTTTGTCCAGTTTGCACCTTCAGATCCGCCATGGCACGGGCACTATACTCGTAAAGCTTATGGTTTCCCCCCTTTATATTCACTACCATCATCATAGGTGCTTCGTGTCGTGCTAGCACTGCTCCTCAAGACCTCAACCCAAAGCTTACGTGTTGAAATACGAATCTGATATGATGCTCATATCACTAAAACAGAGAACGTTTAATTGGTCACCTAATGTTCCTATATTCGTTTCGAAAAGCATGTGCGCCACGCTCTGGTCCAGCTAGTTCCACTTTCCTGATTTTTCTCTTGATGCTTAGGGTTTTCCCCTTTTATCTACTCTACTATGATCTGCGTAGGTGCTTTCTATCGTACTAGCATTACTCCACCCTTCAAGGTAAACAACACAACACTCAGAATTCGAAAGCTTAGTTGTTCAAATATGATTGTGATATGATACTGATATTAGTTAACCGACACATTTAATTGGTTAGCTAAAGGTCCGACTTGAGTTTCCAAATGCATGTCGCAACATATAGAGAGACAACATAATTGCATTTCTCTGTCACTTGTTGACCGTACTTTCTTGTCCATACCAAATCTTAGTTGTTATTTCAAAGCAAACATCGGTTGCTAACTACCCTTTGCGCGGTTTGCAGCTTCAGATCTGCCATCCCACTGCCACGGTCAACACTGTACTCATCATGCTTATGTTTTCCCCATTTTATGATGACCACAAGCAGCCTACGTGGTTCGTGTCGTAATAGCACTGCTCCACCCATCGAGCTAAACAAGCTTAGTTGTAAAAATTCATATATGATATTATTGCTGACATTAGTAAAACTGAGAGATGTTTAATTGGTTAGCTAAATGTTCCTACTTTAGTTTCGAAATGCATGTGAGCCACATATGGAGAGACCGGAAAGAATAGTATTTCTCTATGCGCTCTGGTTCATCATGGGTGGCCAACCGACATTGTATTGAAAGACTTGTAATATCTTTAATCTGCTTGATCTTCTGCTCTTCTGCTCTTCTTTAAGATGATACTCTTCTCTTGCGGTCGACTGGTCAGGTCGAGTTGTTCTCCCTTAGTATATTTTGAATCTGTCGGGTCAGGTCGACTTGTTCTTCTTTACTATATGTTGAAGCTATCATCTGCGAAGTGTCATCACTTCTGGAGCTCTCATATTTTGAGTAGTAGGCCACATTATATTAATGCACAAAACAAATTACAGCATGCATGGCATATTTTAAAAGAATTGCAGAGATAGCACAAAGGGGTTTACAGGGAGGCAGTATTGGATTAGAATCACTTCTGCATTACAAAGAAAATCTCACTTGTTTTTATGTTTTCATGCATGTCAGATATTGAACATTATCAAAATGAATATGAGAATGGGCGCACGAGAGGAATATTGCGGAACGATCCACTGGCTAACAAACTTGGCATGGTGGAGGATGGCCTATCTTATTCACCCATCAAGGTGCTTGCTCTAACTTTGCAAAGTTGTATTGGTCGCACATATTTTGCATCTGACCTATTGCATTACTTCTACTTTGTTACACCATCTGCTTAGTTTAAGCATCATATATGAGTATATGCCATACCTATCCATTTTCTGTACCAATTCCATGTGTCGTCACACTATGTTTTTCCAGTCAAATGTTGTTCTTTCGTAATAGATGTCCAAAAGGAAGAGGGTGAGTGCAGATCCTCAAGGAGTACAAACTAGGTATTTGGAAAAGGTAGTGATACCTATTAAATCAGATAGATCAGCAGCCACAGAAAACACAAGCCCAACTGTACCACACTTTACCCCTACTCCAGTGGCCAAACCCCTATTAGAACTGTTGGGAGCCCAGCGTCACGTACTGTCTATGATATCAATTCAAAATTTGAACTCCTAAATTTCTTCTTGTGCCTTACCTTCTCTCTTGTATGAAAACTAATTTCAGATGAATCTCCTTGCTCAAAGGATCATACGATCTCAAAACAATAATGGGCTCTGCATTGCTCTTGTCAGTACCTCTCTCCCTTTTGCCTTGTAACGTTGTACTTAATTAATTGCTATTTGATTATGTATCATCAGTCTGCACCTGAGCTTCATTATCCTCTGTTTCTTCCAATATTATTTGATCTATATTTACTCTTTGCAAAATGTAGAATAATGGCAATGCTTATAAAGAATTTTCTTTGGGGAATTTATTGAATTATCCTTCCATCAACATGGAGAAGGGCTTTGTCCAGCCCGTGTTAACATGTAATGTAAGTTCATCCTTCTCAAGCCTTCAAACTTTGTTCTAGTATAGATTTGGATAGGCATCATTTCCTCCACTGCTGTTTGCTTTGCTGTTTACATCTGATTGGATGTTTGCAACAACTACCAGTTTCAAATTGTAGTTGTAAAAACATGTTCTTATGCAGAACAGATCCATTTATTTGCTTATATAATTGTGAAACCTGTTACGTGTCTCCTTGTTTCTCTTTCAGACTCGTATCTCTTACACCAGGCAGAACTTTAGGGAAGATGGTGAGCCAAACCATCTTGAGGACAACGAGATGACCCCAAGGTCCTGTCTTGATGAAGACAGTGAGTTGAAGCTACTCACCAGCAGGTGTGAGACAACCTCTGTGCAGTCGCTTCCTCAATCAGTTCGACTTCTTCAATCGCAACTTAAAGCGGAAAGGCTTGCTTCAGCTCAGCTCTGACTTCAAGTCAAAGATGCAATGAAGATGTCACAGGACCGCCGTGCGCACCATCATGCCTTAAATCTAGTGTTGATGCATCTATCGTTGACACAACTGAGGTCTACTCAGCTTCTTCAGCTGTTTGGGGGGCCCGACGTGGCGATGCCTAGTGCCTTCTGAAGTGCTCTCAGTTTTGTATATTCTTTTGTCGGCGCGTTTATTTGCACTGGTGGCGAACTTTGATGCCCAATGGATGTAATATGTGTGATAGCCGTGATAGCCTAGCGTAAGTTGCTTGCTTATTTATTTCCTTGTTGTCTTGTTTATTTGTTTGCTTGTAGTCATTGCAGTTCTTTTTCCACGGTTTGCTAGTGGCTGCAATAACCTATTTTTTAAAACTAGGCCACAATAACCATGGGCTAATATTTACTGTAGTGACACTGGGCCTCCTACGGGCCGTAGAAACAGTGGGCCTTCTACGAGCCGTAGAAACAATGGGCCTTCTACGGGCCGTAGAAACAATGGGCCTTCTACGGGCCATATCATCAATGGGCCTTATATGGGCAGTATGATCGATTGGCCAAACATGGGCTAATAACAGGCCGCATTATGGCCGTAAATGGGCTAGAGTTGGAATCGTCCGTTCATGGGCCGACCATAACGGGCCATCGTTAATAGGCCGTATTTGATGATGCTATGAAAACGGCCCAATGTATTAACAGACCACAAACGGGCCGACTGTAACCACGGGCTGAATTTGGCCCACAAGCAGAAAATGACAGTAACGGGCCGTAAGTAAACGAATGCTGGAAATGAGCCCAAGAATAAATCGGCTCTGAGAAGGCCGAAAGATAACATGGGCTGGAAACGGCCCAACGGAATAACGGGCCGTTAATGGGTATAAAGTGATACACTGTTCATTACGGGCCAGTTTCACCACGGGCCGTTAATGGGTGTAAAGTGATACACTGTTCATTACGTGCCAGTTTCACCACGGGCCGTTAATAGGCCAAGAGTTACATAGGGCCTCATATGGGCCGAAAGACGTCATGGGCCATACATGGGCCAGAAGTGAAAATGGGCTGGAATCATATTGGGTGGCCCAGATGACGCTTCTGGGCCTAATTCGGATAGGGCGTAACAGGCCTTGGGTTAGCGGGCTGTAAATGGGCTATATGCGAACAGGCCGTTAACAGGCTTTACATGGGCCGGCCCGCCACCTTTTGACCAAGTCAAACAGGCCGGCCTTTTCACAGGAAAGGGCCTATGTGGGGCCATGCCACGTGTCGACGTATCATAGGCGCCTTCTGTCCAATGAGTGGATGACATCTGTCCCAACGATGAGCCGACACGTGTTTCCTCCAGCCAATGATGATTTTACACGTGGAAAATCCCCATTGGTCGGGGCTGTTAACGGGTTATCGGATCCAAAACCCGACCCGATAGCTTAACAGCGTTCCGTTACGGTGGATGCCACGTGTCGGTCACCCTTGATGAAAGCACTTCTGTGACGCGGGATTTATCGTCATGGAAGTGGACACTTCCGTGATGACAATTTTGGTAATGTCATGGAACACTTCTACGACAGCACAGGTATGACTATCTTGATTCTGTCATAAATTTGTCATGGATGTACATGCATGATAGAAAACGCGACCTACTGTGACAAACACGTATCATCACGGAAGTGTATTTTTTTGTAGTGAAGCCCAGCAGCAACTAGAAGAACAGCAAAGCCAGGGTCGCCACATCAAGAGTTTTCTTCATTCCAGCCTCGCAACATTGATCTTCCACAGAAAGATAAGGACGATTAATTGTCTTACATAATTAGAAAGATAACTAAAAAAGCCACATGCTGCTACGCCCGAAATACACAAGGGCAAAAGAAGAAGGAAGACAAGGATGTGGCTCGCTGATCTCTACTTTCTTGATGCGTTGCTGCAGGCCGCTGGAACTAGTCTCCACGGCGAGCGGCGATGAGCTCTTTCGTGTCCTCAAGACGCTGCTTGAGAACATCCACGGATTCCTCCACCTGCCTTTGGCGCTCGTTGCGGAGCATGTCATTCTCGTCCATAAGTTTCTTGACGATGACGCCGGTCCTCTTCAGCAAGGCACTGGTCTCCTCCTGCTGGTCTGCACTTCGGACGATCTTCTCCCTCACCTGGTCGCGCTTGGCCCGGAGCCTCTCATTGCCCTCCCTTAGTTGCCGGATGACGCCGGTAGCCTGTTCAAACGAGGCTTTCATGTCGTCCTGCAACCTCGCCCAGCCGGAGATCTGATCCATCTGGCTATGGACGATCGCATGCATGTGCCTGTAACAGTCGTCGCCTGCCCACGAGAAATTTTCCCAGGCCGCTGCGGCACGGCGGGACATCTCTGCTGCATTCGTGGCACGGCGGGACATTTCTGCTGCTTCCGCGGCGCGGCCGGACCAGTCTGCTGCATCGACGGCACGGCGGGACCTCCGTGCTGCTTCAGTGGCATGGCGGGACCTCTGTGCTGCTACTTCCGCGCGGCGGGACATGTCGGCTGCTGTCGTAGCGAGGCGGGACATCTCTCGTGCTTCCGCTTCCATGCTCGCCTCTCCCTGGTGGCAATCTCTCGACCTAGAACTCACGCTGGCCATGGCAGACGCAAGGGAAGGATGTTGAATGACTTGTTTGTTTTTGTCGATGAGGAGTTGAGGAGGAATGTGCAGTCATCTTGGCATACTAGTATGTATAACCGAGTACTAATACACTCCTAAGTGGGAAACCGTTTAGGTTGTGATCGGTGTGAACAGGTTTGCAATTCAATATAGCGTGGTATTAATGCGCTCCTAAGTGGGAAACCGTTTAGGTTGTGATCGGTGTGAACAGGTTTGCAATTCAATATAGCGTGGAGTAATTTGGAATGTGACGAGACGCAAGCTCAAAATTTATTGACGGTTCTAGTTTCGAAGTGCGGCACTATTCCCGGATGGAGTACTTCTTTTTCTACTCCCTCCTTTCCGGTTTTATAGGGCTTATCTCAAAATTTTAGTTTTTCCATTTTATAAGGCTCAATTTGGTTGTTCCCCAACACATGTTCAGATTCCAAGGTGCATTAAATCATTGCATGCAAGTATTAAGAGAAAATTGACCAATGCATGTACTTTATGTATGCATGCATTGCAATTAATGCATTGATAAAGATAAATTTTTGAGAAAAACAAGAGCATTAATTAGGTGCTTTTGCAAACTACAAAAAATATTCTACCACTCACCATCTTGGTTGGTGAGATTTTTGAATTAAGCCCTATAAACCGGAGTACTACTGTGTACGTGCAATAACTGGCACCGTCGTATACATATCTTACGGTTAATGGGGCGTTCGACAGGAATAGCCGCGTGGCGAGCTCTAGGCTAGTCTTTTTTTCATACGCATTAAACCTATCTCTCGGGACTTCTTGCACGCACCATCGCGCCACCCACAAAAACTTGTACTCTGAGTTTAGTAGTACGTTATACAGGAAGAGAAGAGGTGCACGCACGCACTCGTCCTCTCACACACGCGCCTGTTTTTCTCTCGAAAAGGAGGATGATGACCCCCGGCCTCTGCATCTGGGAGTCACACACGCATCTGTAGCTACGAATTGTAGTGTTCTTAAACATCCGATTGGCTCTATCATGGAGGTACCTATATAATAAAACATGTCTAGATACATCTATATTTTGACAAATGGAAGGCATGTATTGTGGAATGGAGGGAGTGCTTGTCATCAAAATGGATAAAAAGGGACGTATCTAGAACTAAAATACGTCTACATACATCTCCTTTAATCCATTTTGATGACAAGTAGTACTTCTTACCCAAAGGAACTTTATATCCAATAGACACAAAATATCCGTTCGACTGTTGGAAATTACTGATCTGATGTCGAAGTAGTTGCTGCATCGCCACCAAAACCCACCATTTCTTAAGCTAAAGTAGACCAAGGTAATCCCTATATTAGCATATTACTAAGATAAACAAAAGGCACTGTAGAAACATTTAGGACATGAGCTTGTCAATCTGAATGTGGAGGGACACAAGCTTAGCCCCGGCCAGCAGCTTGGGCGGAACTGTCAAGAAGGTCAGCTCCTGCACGTCGACGTCGCCGGGATCCTTGCTGCTTGTCACCTCCATTTCCACCTTGACGGCGTGGCTCGTGCCTTTGGGCTCCACCAGTGGGCCGTTCTCCCACAGCTTGGCCACGTAGTGCGGCAGTGGGGACGCCCCCGCTCTGATGGAGACGACCGACATGCAATAGGCGCGCCGATGTCGAGCACGCCGTTGACCAAGAAAAATGCGTGGCGGTCCTCCTCCGCGAACAGCAAGAGCCGTGGCTCCGACAGTGGAACTTGCAGCTGGAGCACCTTGCCGTACTGGATCCTGTGCACGGGCATGGGATGCGCGGTGCTGATGTGGTCGTAGAGCGCCGGAGGGATGGCGGGCCTTCGTAGCCGCAGACGGGCATGGGGCATTTGCAGGGCGCGAGCGGACACACGCTCTGGTGATCTGCGAGCTTGTGGTAAGTGACGTAGAGCCCACAGCCTTCGTGCGGGCACTCCACCCTCACCGACGAAAGGACGGAGTCCACCGCCGTGTTCCGCACGTCGAAGCCACCACCGCGCTCGCACTTCTGGCACTGCCGCTGGTTCCCGGGGCGCTCGACGCGGCAGTCTGCGCAGGCCAGGTGCCCTCCCTTGCACTGGAGAAATCAATCGAACAACACATCAATCAAGAAACCTGCACCTTGCTCAATCAGCCGAATGGACGAGGTGTATTCGAACCTCATACACTGGAGGCGTCAAGGGGCGGAGGCACAAGGGGCAGTGGAGCACGGTGAGGTCCATCGAGACCTTAGAGAGCTCCATCGTCGGGTCCTGTTCGGTCTGCATGATCTCGCCATCCTCGTGCACAACCATCTCTCGACTTGGGCCAGGGTATTACAAAGCTTTACCGTCACATATTTTATACTACTTCAAGGTGCATTAAATCAACACATGCAAGTATCAAAAGGAGAGTCACGGCATGCATGCATGCCTTGTAATTAATGCATCGGTAAACGCAAATTATTGAAATATATCGAGTCCAGTGCTTTGATGTGTCACGTCAACTCATACATCAACGAGAAGTTTGATTATCCTCTCCCTTGCGGACTTAACTGCACCTGCCTTTGGCTGTATGACAGGTTGGCCACATACCTGTCGGGCCCACCTGTCATACACACAAAGGCAGGAGTGTCCCTCCCTCGCCCATGAGCGTGGTGGCTGGCAAGACTAGGAGAAGCTTTCGCTACACGCTCTCCCTCCCGTATGCGGTGGACATACAGCAGTTCAATCGGTGTTAGATGGCCAGAAGCGTACTGTAGTACCCCTCCAGTGCAGTAGTACTCCATCATTGTTCGACTTCCCGAAGAGGCGAAGAGCCAAGCACAGCTCGGACGCTCGTGTGGCAGTTTCATGTGTAGAGTAGTCTAGGATAGCGTGTACCGTGCCTGTAAGCTTAAAATCGTTGGGGTCGGCTCCATGCTATGTGGCCGTCTCGAAGTTTAAAAAAAATTAAAATAGTCTTCTGGCCCTACCGGACACCTGGTGAATGTAGTTTGCACGCTCATCTGGTCAAGACAGGAATATATATTTTAATTTTTTTTTCGAAAAGGGGGGACTCCCCGGCCTCTGCATCAGAAAGATGCATACGGCCACATATATTTTAATTTGTGGTGGGTAAATGTTAGAGGTTGCAGCAAATATATTGTACACTGTGGGTCTTTCAGCCAAGTTTAGAGGCAAGCATGTGGGGCCAGTGCTATGATGTGTCGCGTCATCTCGTACAACGAGGAGAAGCTTGATTTTACTACACGCTTCTCCCTCACCCATGCGCGCGGTTGCTCGCAAACGAGGACATGCTTTTGCTTAGTACTACTTCTACAACAAGCTATCCGCCCCGCTCGCGGTGGACGGACATGCAGCAGTGGATTCGACACTGTAGAAGCAGCAGTAGTAACATCATTGTTCGGTTTCTCGAAGAGGCGAAGAGCCAAGCGCAAACCGAACGTTGCAGTTGCGAACATTGGAGCACGCATATAGCTAGGCTCTTGCATGAGACACAATTGCTATGTGAGCCCACTATTGTACTAGTACGTACAACTACTTGCTAGTATAGCCCTGTAAACCAGAAAGGAGTATTTACCCTTCTAGAGATTTCAACAAGTGACTAGACTACACTGAGACGGAGTACATATGGAGCAAAATGAGTGAATCTGCACCGTAAATAAATACGTACTAGTTCTATCGTTTTCCTCTCCGAGGTGCACAATATTGAGTATACTGACTAGTCTCTTTTTGACAGGCATTTACGTTTTTTACACAGTACAGACGCAAGCGCTCATATACACGCGCATACACTCACCCCTATGAACGCACACACGCATGGCACTATCATCTTGAAATTTACGAAGTCACCATAGGCACCTCGTCCTCGATGGGTCCATAGGTGCTTGAATGCCAAGGAGGGAGAGGGTAGCGGTTCCCGAGACGTTGAACGGTCAATGATGCATCCTCAATTACATGCAGAGGGAATTAATTGGAGAAGCAGAATAGAGCCAGCACGATGTGAATGCAACAGAGTTTGGACTCTCATATAATAAAGGCGCCCCACCACTCCAATCCATCTACTCCCAAGTCTCTGCGCAACACTGCTCACTCCAATCCAAGACCAAGTGACCAGAAGCCACAAACACCTATGGAGGCGATGGACTCGAGTGGCAGTCGGCTATGCCAAATCATCCAAGGCGCCGGCCTGTGGCCCCGCACCGCGCAGCGTTTCCAGATGGTGCTGGCGACCGCAGGCATCGTAGCCCTCGTCGACGCCGGCTTCGCCTCTCGCATGGACGACATGATGGTCAACTCCATCTGCAAGTTCACCGCCGTCAAGAAGCGCGCGGACGACCTTGCCGTACTGCTTCAGCCCGCGCGCCCAGGCTCCTCATTGCCTGCCACCCTCATCGGCCTCCATGGTGACGAACTCTTTCAAGCCCTGGTGGCCCTGCAGGTGCCGGAGGTCGCGATGAAGAATGTGCACCTCGAGGCCGCGCTCGCCGCGCAGCGCCTCGCCATGCAAGAAACCGTTGACCTGCACATCCACGTCTACGAGGAAATCGTCTACATAGGCCACTACAAGGCAAGCGAGGACAGAACGACGTTGGCCTTCTTCCAGCGGCTGGAATCTTTGGACGCCATTGTTCAGAAGCACGTCGACCTGGCCACGAAAGCCGTTGCTACTTAGGCGCCGTTCGGTGGGCTGCCGCCCTGAGTCGAGGAGGTGGACGTCGTCGATGGATGCATCTCTTCTTGCCTCCTGTAACAAGCACTGCATCGCCTCATGGCCTTAATGTTTTATTAGTATAGTACTCCCTCCGTTCCCAAATATAAGTCTTTCTAAAGATTCCAGCAAGTGACTACTACATACGGAGCAAAATGTGTGAATCTACACTCTAAACTATGTCTACATACATCTGTATGATGTATTCCATTTGAAATAGTATCTAAAAAGGCTTATATTTATGAACGGAGGGAGTATCACTACTGGAATCAGCTAATTTGCCATCTGCCAGATCTTTGCCGTCTGCTAGCTGACGGCAAAGAAGCTCCTTGCCATCAGCTACACATAAACAGACGGCAAAGAAAAGGCTGACGGCAAAGAAGCTCTTTGCCATCTGCCAGGTCTTTGCTGTCTGCCAGCGGACGGTAAAGAATCTTTGCCGTCCGCTGGCGGACGGCAAAGAGTGTGGTGGCCCCCACCCCCCGCTCGTTTGAAAAAATCCTAACGGCCCACCTCTTTGCCGTCCGCTAGCGGACGGCAAAGAGGCAGAAAGGCGGACGGCAAAGGCTGGCGGACGGCAAAGAGGGCACTTGCCTAACGGCAGGTACCCCCCGCCCGTTACTCACTTCGTCCTCGCCTCGCCCTTCTCCTCCCACCCC
>NC_057808.1:63100406-63122879 GCF_018294505.1 Triticum aestivum | reverse complement strand
TTTCATTCGCTAATTTGTGCGTAATGCAACAATCCTTTCATATTAAACTTGTAGGCTAATTCAGAGTCTATGGACGCCGAATTGAGACAAGTCGCTAATGGTTTTGACTATAAGGTCCGTTCATTTCACAAATACGACATCAACGGGTATCGCTTTCGTACCTATGGCAAAGAGCTATCTATGGCCGACCGAAAGTCTACAAATTGTTGTGTATCTGCTATCGGCGAAGGAGGTACCGAGTATTATGGGAGAGTTGAAGCAATTTATGAACTTCTATTCTATGGTGAAAACCCACCGAATGTCGTAGTCTTCAAATGTTATTGGTTTCAGCTGAAGGAGACTAGAAGAACTCATGAACATATAGGGCTAGTTGAAATCAACCAAAGCACCCATTTAGATGTTCCTGATGTCTATATTACGGCTCAACAGGCGACCCAAGTATTCTATCTACCGTGGGCCTGCCAAACTAATCCAAATCTGAAAGGTTGGGATGCCGTTTATGAAGTGCCGCCACGTGCTAGACTATCTCCCCCAAAGGAAGAGGATTATGAACCTCACATTACCCCAGACACATATGAAGGAGAATTCTTCCAAGAGACACGTCTTTCCAAAAAGCGTTTCAAGAACCGCTATACTTCACCCCAAAACATTGAAGTAGACAGTGACAGTGAATCCGACATCACCCCAGAGGAGGAACAAGAAGAGCCGGAACAAGAAGAGGTTACTGCTGCGGATGACCTGTCATTGCTTGACCGATTACGTCAAGGTGGCCTTGCACATGTTGATGCCACTGAACCCTATGAGCCCGTCATTGATTATAGTGATGATGATGATTATGCATTTATTGATGATACTGATCGAGATTATTAGTAGTGTCAGGTATTAAATTTTGTAATGTTGTACTTGATGATGATACACTTAAGTGATACACATATTATTATTCATGTCGGTCTTTTTTTTATGTTGTACTATTTTCGTTTACTGTTTGTCATGGCAGGTGTTGAAAGATGGTGGGCGCTGGTCGGGAGCGCGCCAAGGCCCCTTCTTCCTCGGCGCGTGGTCTGAGGTCTTCGATTCCAGACGTACCTCTTCGCCGAGCGTTGCTGGACAGTATGTCCACACCGCCGGGCCCTTCTTCGTCCACCGCGGTGCCCAGCAGGGGACGAGGTAGGAAGAGAGGAGGTGGGGCACATGGTCGCGGGAGAGGAGGTAGGGTGACTGCTAGGGAGCCTTCCTCGCCGCCACCCCCAGCTGTTTCACCCGAGCACGTGACTGCTAGGGTGGACTCGTCCGAGGAGGAGGCTACACGGACTCCGGTCCACGAGCCTCCGGTCCACGGGTCTTGGGCCCACGAGCCTCGGGTCGACTGGCCTTCGGCCCATGAGAGTTCGGCCCACGAGACCCCGGAGGAGCACACGTCCGGATGGGGTACCTGGCCGGATCAGCCCGAGGAGCCGAGTGGCCATGCTGATGATGGCGGGGAGCCGACTGATCTTGAGGAGGAGGGTGGCACCGTCTACCAGCGTGGTGCTACACGGCTCCCGTCCGTGCCGGCGACCCGCGAGCAGAGGTGGTTGATCTTCCCTGATGGGGAGAGGTACGTAAGTGCATTTAATATTTTTGTACCTTCTGCATTCACGTTTCTTCAAATAACTAATGTGTTGGCCTTGTCATGCTGCAGGGGTTGGGACCACCATCATAGTGTCCGCCGGCCCAACTCCGTCCTTGGAGTTCTTTGCCGGCAAAACTTCCCGGGGTTTGTCACGTTGCCTGGTGAGGGTCGGCTTCCAGAGCTTGGGTTGAGCTGGGAGCACTACGTGGCTGCCCCGGCCCCGCCGGATGTCATTATCGACGGTGTCGTGTGCGACACGAGGGCAGACATGGTGATCAGGACGTTCTGGGTAATTTCTCCTTTACACATTTCAAAATCTTCAACTAGCTAGTTATTAATTGTACTAATCAATATTGTCTCATTTGATTGCAGACATTCTACAGGTGTGAGGAGGGATACGAGTAGGACTGTGCAAATGTTATCCAGAACGTCTGCAAGCGCCTACTCCAGAACTTACGGCACGAGGCTCGGGTGCAGGCTGTTCGAGACTACTACGCCTTGCGTGGTATCAAGAAGCCCAAGCCGGCGTGCCGCGATAAGTTCCTGAGTAAGGAGCAGTACATGAAGGTAATTCTTAAGGCCTTCTACTTAAGTTCCTTCATTTAGTAATTCTTAGCCGTAGCGCTCAGGTTTCTATTTGCTAACTTAGGCGCCTCCGAGATGGTGTGCGGATCGGATGGATTGTTGGGAGGTGTTGGTCGATGAGTGGTGCTCACAAGAATGGCTAGCCCTCCACAACCAGGCCAAGGACAAACGTGCCCAAATGGAAGGTGTGCCACACCATCAAGGCAGCTCCAACTTATATCAGTTCGGGCGCAACTGGGTATGTGGTTTGCTTCATGATTCATGCAATTCATTCATCATGCTAGCTTGAGCCCTTTAGTTACTAATTTTCATTGTTTCTCTCTTTCAGGCACACCACAATAAGGCGGATAAGGTGCCAGAGGTGTACGACCTGTATGCCATGGCCCACACTGGCTCTTACAAGAAAGTCAAGGCTTTCTCTCAGTCTGACCTTGATGATGCAAACAACTTCACCAACATCTCCTCCCACAACAAGCTCGTGAGATATAGAGATGAGGGGAAGGCGAGGAAAGGGGAGGACTTTAACCCGAGCCAGGGTCCCATTGATCCAGAGCTGGTGATGATATCTGGTGGCGGGAGGTCCCATGGCTCCATAGCCATTGGAGATGGACTTATCCGTTGTCCTAGCACTCTCCCGGAGATCAAGGCGCGCCAGTCGAGCTCCGCTCCTGAGATAAGGCCTCGTGAACGGCCAGTGCAACTCGCCATCAAGGTTAGTGATACGTACTCAGCTATCTTTCTCCATTACATTGTGTGCGCTTCCATCAATGATTACAAATGGTCATGTGAGTGGTGTTGCAGGCTGCTATACAGAGTGAGAGAGATAGAACAGAGAAACTTCTGGCGGAGGCGGCGGAGAGGCAGCGGGAGTTGGAGGAGAGGACGACAAAGATGTTGGAGGAGGAGAGGGCACGGAATGACATGCAGGCAAGGGCCATGTACGAGCTCCTTGTGGTAAGTTTCTTCTGCAGATTAGCCAAAACATTCATGTAGTGTTTGTCTCATTACTAACTAGTATGACTGAGTCGTCAAAACCAAATGTGCAGTCTGTGTGCGAGAAGACCGGTCAGACCGCTCCGCCGATGCCAGTGATTGCTCCTGGGACCACGGTGAGTTTAATTTGAATGGACATTACTTGCTAGTCTTAACATTTGAGTGTCATAATGCTAACGAGACATTGGAAATGATCTTTGGTGCAGCTTAACTCCAGAAACGCATCGCACGATCCTTCTCCAGCTACCGACACTAGCCAGCCCGCTCCTACACCTCCCTGATCACGGTAAGTTTCTCTAGTGTTTTGCTTAACAAATGCATAAAGACCTAGACTTAGCTTTATTTCATCCAATATGCTTACCATAATGACCTAGAGTTAGCTTCTTTTCCTCCAAAATGACTTAATAAGCTTACTGACCTCATAAACCATCCATTTTACATAAGTTAGCTCTAAAAGGATATGTACTTAGCTTACTTATGTCAAAAATTGCATAATTAGCTCATAAACGACCCATTTCACCTAGGTTAACTCATAAACGACCCATTTCACCTAGGTTAGCTCATAAACGACCCATTTCACCTAGGTTAGCTCATAAACGACCCATTTCACCTAGGTTAGCTCATAAACGACCCATTTCACCTAAGTTAGCTCAAAAAGATCCATTTCAACTAAATTAGCTCATAAATGATCCATTTCACCTAAGTTAGCTCAAAAACGATCCATTTCAACTAAATTAGCTCAAAAATGATCCATTTCAACAAAGTTAGCTCAAAAACTATCCATTTCAACTAAGTTAGCTCAAAAACGATCCATTTGACCTAAGTGAGCTAAAAAACGATCCATTTCACCTTAGTTACCTCAAAAACGATCCATTTCAACTAAGTTAGCTCAAAAACGATCCATTTCAACTAGGTTAGCTCCAAAATGACCCATTTCACCTTACTTAGCTCAAAAACGATGCCCTTCACCTTAGTTAGCTCATAAACGACCCATTTCAACTAAGTTAGCTCATAAATGATCCATTTCAACTAAGTTAGCTCATAAACAACCCATTTCAACTTAGTTAGCTCATATATGATCCATTTCACCTAAGTTAGCTCATAAATGACATATACTTCTTGTTCTAGTCTTCTTCTTGTTCTAGTCACCTATTTATAACTTTCTTATTTACCATTTTGCAGATTTCATTCACTTGATGGAAGCTAGCTTGCTATGATGGAGTGCTTGCTTTTCCTTTGATGAAACTTTGCATTGTATCTAGTTTGCTATCTTCATGACACTTTGCATTGTAATATATATATGGATGGAACAATGTGTATGGATGGAACTTCCTTATGTATGAACAATGTGTATGGATGAAACTGATGTGATATGTGATATGAAACTTATGTGCTAGATATGTGTTGGATATGTGCTGGATATGAAACTTATATATGTGATATGTGCTGCAAATTGTGGGATTTAATAAAAAACAGAAAAAACAGACAATATGCAGGCTCCTTGCCGTCTGCCACCGACGGCAAAGAGCCTTTGCCGTCTGCCGCGGACGGCAAAGAAGCCACGTGGCAGCCAACTGTGCTTCCTGGGAGCTGACCCATTTGGTCAGGCTCTTTGCCGTCCGCCACCGACGGCAAAGAGCCTTTGCCGTCTGCCGCGGACGGCAAAGAAGCCACGTGGCAGCCAACTGTGCTTCCTGGGAGCTGCCCCATTTGGTCAGTTTGCCTACAGTGGCAGACGGCAAAGAACCTGCCATCTAGTGACGTGTAGATGACATCATAAGGCGGAAGGCAAAGACCAAAGGCTCTTTGCCGTCTGCGGCGGACGGCAAAGGTCTGCCGTTAGCCACTTAACGGACTGACAGCGCAAATATTGCCGTCCGCCCTCTTTGCCGTCCGCCGCAGACGGCAAAGAGCCTTTGCCGTCCGCCGCCAGGAAGCAGACGGCAAAGCAGCTGTTTACCGTAGCCTTCTTTGCCGGAGCCTTTTGCCGTCCGCGGCTGACGGCAAAGGTCTTTGCCGTCCGCCTTTCGAGCCTTTGCCGTCCGCCATGGCAGACGGCAAAGTAGTTGTTTCCTGTAGTGTATATGGCATATTTATTCCAGTCGTAACGTTTTCACTCTGAGGTGGGGCCGCAGTTGAGCAAACCAACCCCGCCCACCGGGCGTCGGCCGAGTTTAGAATTAGAAGAGAGAAACGAGGGAGGAGAGCTAGCTGTAGCACGGACGCTGTTGTCAAATGTGACTCGTGTTTATAGAATAGGAGTACTGAGCACTCGTGCCTCTTTTTTTTTGAGGGAAAAATTAGTCGTATGTCTAGTACCACTAGTTGGGTGCGTGCGACCTATAGCTGTCATCACTTTAGGTCTCCTTTTCGAACCGCGGCTATGCTTCACAGTACATATTATTTCACGCATTTATGCTCCTATATGTACTCCTAGGCTATTTCCACGTGCTCCCATTCGCCGACATGTGGGACATAGAGCATCTGTGTCGTAGTGCATGCACGACTCGGAGCATATGCCGGGGTACTTTACATTTCAGACCTCACGAATTACATGCAAAACCCCCCGCAGAAGAATAAATAAATGAATGAATTACTACATGAAACCGGATTATTTTCGTGGAAACCGGAGCACGTTCATTAAATTTTGGACATAACACGTTTATAAAAAATGACCGGACCGAAACCAGTCTAAGGGCCTCTTTGATTTTTCCCGCAAAAAAAGGGCCTCTTTGATTCGCAGGATACTGAAAACACAGGAATGGGGAAAGTATGATGGCGATGAACCGAGACGAGGAGAACTCTAACTCAGTTAGAGGTTAGGGTTAGATTCTAACCCTGAACTAACTCTAAACCAAAGAGGTGTATGGATGCCAGGGTTAGATTGACAATAAATGCTCTATCTTAATCATTTGACTACTTTGGACCCTATTTCCTGCCGGATTTGGAGGGTGCTTGGATACGTTTTAGTTCCATGACTAAAAGTAGTGGGACTAAAACTTGCTAGCCTCACCCATGCTTGGATCCAAATACTAAAGAGACTAAAATCAAGTTAATGAGCATTTATTATCCTCCAAACCCTCCAATCCAGAACTCGTATGTGTTAAAGGAGAGGAGTTAAATGAGGAGAGAGAGGACTAATCCACATTTTAGTAGGGGTACCCCTGACTAAATTTTTTTAGTCTCAAGACTAGTTTTAGCCCCTCTTTAGTCAGGGGTGCTTGGAACTTTAGCCTCTTAAGGAGACTATTTTTAGTCAGACTAAAATAAGTCCCTTGGATCCAAGCACCCTCTTGGTGTGGCCGGCTCTACTGTGGCCTCCTCCCGCTCACAATTGACATAAACGAACCATCTATACAAATCAAGCATGCAAAACATGATAATTTTTACTTTGTCCATACAAATGAGATATCCCACTTAAACATACAAGTCGTCAATCAAGCTTCACAAAATAAAAAAACACTTCATGAAACAAAGATTGAGCTAACTCATCACGGAAGTCATTCACGATAGGGAGGGAGCCCGGAGCCCCTCACGCACCGAGGGAGGAGCTCGCCATCGTCGCTCTGGAGGAAGGCTCTGTAGAGCCCAAGCCCCGGGAACCCCTCCGACGCCGGCCCTTGCGAGTTGAGGTCGACACCGGCATGGGTAGCAGGGCCGCTTGCTGCCGACTGGGAACTTAATCTTTGGGCCTCTAGAAATAATGCAAGCCTATAACTAAAATACCTAGAAAGGTGAACTAAATCTTTGGGCCTCTAGAAATAATGCAAGCCTGAAACTGAAATACCTAGAAAGGTGAACTGAATCTTTGGGCCTCTAGAAATAATGCAAGCCTGAAACTGAAATACCTAGAAAGGTGAACTGAATCTTTGGGCCTCTAGAAATAATGCAAGCCTGAAATTGAAATACCTAGAAAGGTGACCTGAATCTTTGGGCCTCTAGAAAGATTTATTACCTCCTCAAGCAGCATCAAACAATTCCATGCGTGCACCACAAATCTATACCAAGTTTGATCAGGATCTACTTTTACAAATAAGAATTAGCGCTAGAGCAAGCAAGATCAATGATATGGCCGTGAGACAGAGAAGGAACGAACAAACTCACCCCTCTCCCGACCTCCCTGGTAGATGCGCCTCTGCTACGCACAACAGAGGGAGAAAAACGACTGGTCAAGGGGAAGCGGGGCGACCTTCGAAGGCCGGAGGGAGAGGGCGGCCGGAGTAGGGCAGCAGAGGCCGGAAGGAGAGGGCGGCCGGAGGAGAGAGAGGGCGAGCGGCCCTATGGGGAACAGAGAGGAGTCGTGCGAGAGGGGGGGAGCGATCTGGTGCGGGCAGGGGAGATTTTTTTAGTTCTCTTTTAGTGGGCCCGAGGATAACTAACCCAATTAGAACCTCTCCACCGGGCTAGTTTTTTTAGCTGGGTTAGAGCAAACTAGCTCAAACTAACCCCTCTTGTTTCGATAATTTGAGGCTATTTCAACCCAAACTAGCTCTAACTCAGGGATCCAAACAAAGAGGAGTGTTACTGTACATGCTACAGTGTGGACCGTAGCACATTGTTTTTTATGGCCATATCACCACATTGTTTTCTACTGCTGGTTCACTGGGCTACCGTGGTTTGCACTGCTGGTTCACTGGGCTGCCGTGGTTCGCACTCCTCCGACCTGAGTAGTACTCCGTCCGTTCCTAAATATAAGTCTTCGTAGATATTTCACTGTGGACCACATACGGATGTATATAGATGCATTTTATGTGTAGATTCACTCATTTTTCTCCGTATGTGGTCCATAGTGAAATCTCTCCAAAGACTTATATTTAGGAACGGAGGGAGTAGTATAGTACTAGTATATACTGCATCATTCTTTGCTCCTTCTTACTACTCTGACATGTGGGAGAGCCAGCATCCGGGTCGACGTGTCATGCACCAGATTAGAGCGCGGAACGGAAGGGGGGCATCACCCCGGTTGGAGCGCCAGTAATTCATGACTATAGTGAGTGGTCATATCACAAGTCTTTCCAGCAGTAACGAGCCGTCAAATCGCACAACCCCACTCGCTCACCCTCCTCGCCTCTCTGTCAAAACCGCCTACCCGAAAACTGCCGCGCGTACTGCCCGGGAAAAGCCCCGCCCTCAACTTTTAACTACGTGAAAATAGTTCGAGCTTGTTCGTTCTATATAAATACAGTACTTACTATATGTTTATTCACCCTTGGGCTTGTTCAATGAATGGAGGGGCGGTGTCGTGGAATTGTCACGGCAGATGTCCTCGAGCAAGGACTTAGTCGTGGAGCCATCACCGCTAGGAAGCTTAAAGGGGTTAAACGGGACAAAGGACACGGAGATTATACTAGTTTGGCCCCTTACGTTGAAGGTAAAAGCCTACTTCCATTTGAGGTGGTATTGCTTAGGGTTTCGATGACCAGGAGCTAAACCACTCTGCCTGGCTATCGATCTGATCTTACTTGTCATGAACCGCCGCCGGGTCATCCCTTTATATAGAGAGGTTAATGCCCAGCGGCTCTCAGAGTCCCGGCCGGCTTATAAACAGCGTCCGGCTCGGACTCTTAACTATTCTTGCCTTACACTACAAGTCACGCCTTACGGCAGTTTACCACTACGGGCCTTAAGCCGCCTCTGGGCCTTAAGCCTATTACTGACCCGCCATCTTCGAGCTTGATTCTGGGCTTCATGCGATGATCGTATCAATGTAACCCGGCCCCTCCTGGGTGGGTGACACCAGTAGTTATATCCCCAACATTAGGCCCCAGATTGATCTGAACCGGTTCATGTCAATCTTCAATACCTTAAGAGAAAATCTTCCGGCTTCTGTTTGCGCGAAGGTTATAACCCGCCATGACGTCATCCGCCATTAATGCACGTTCCGTCCAACGTATCTCAACGGATCCTTATCTTAATAACTATCCCGAAAATCGAGGCGCCTCTGCAGCTGGATAATCATGTCTTCAGCCTCCTCGTTTCTCGCGCCCAGTCATCAGCCGTCCCTTATAAATAGGCCCGGCCCTCAGGTCTTCGTCACTCTTCCCTTTCCATCGTCTTCCTCCTCTCGACACCCCAGAGCCCGAGCTCCGCCGCCGCTGCCGCGCATCCCGTCTGCACCAACCAAGGCCGCTGCATCGACCTGTCTTGACCAGAGAACCGCGACGGATCTCCGCTGCTCGTCAGCACCAGTAAGTCCTCGCCGTCCCGTATACTAGATCCACATTAGGGTTCGCAAGTTCTTCTTTGTTCTTCGTGGTTCCTCGCGATTCCTTCGCAGTTCTTCCACAATGGCTCCCTTTGATCCAAGAGTAATGCACAACTCCGGCGGTAGTCGTTTCACGCCCATTTTCAATATTAGCAGACCCCTTTTGCTTGCAAAAAGACCTCATTTAGAGCTTATGAACTTCTCCGTATCAGTTTTTAGGTCTAGAAATTTTTCTTTTCTGGACGATCGTTTGATCCAAAATAATCCCTGTAATCTATGAAACTTGTTTGTACAACACTTAGGAAAAAACTGCATCTGTTAACCATGGCGGGTCATATCACCGGCTTAAAAGAAGCCATGCTTTGTGAAATTTCTAGATCATTCATAAGAGAGTTAAATAACTTAATTGCTCATGATATCCATGGCGGCTTAAATAACCTAACACAATTAACCATATATCATTAGGCCCTTTCATAAGCCGCCATCTTGAATACTGAGCTGAAATTTTCCTCCGGCTTAAATTTGAACCGGAAACTTTATTTTGTCATAGGCTTCCATCTTTCACAATGCCACCTAAGGCTCCCAAAGCACCCATCACCTGCAACTGGGTTAGATCCAACGTCACCGACAGCATCTTAGCTGACTTCGTGAAAACGGGTTATCTGCCAAAGAAAGAGGTCATGTCCTATCGTGCTCCTGACCCGTCAGAAGAGAGGCCTCAACCCAAGGATGGGAAAGTTGTCATATTTACTGATCACATGAACCGGGGCTTTGCTCCTCCCGGCTCAAAATTCTTCAGAGATGTCCTGCACTTCTTTGACCTGCGACCTCAAGACATCGGACCCAATTCCGTGTCAAACATCTGCAACTTCCAAGTGTTCTGTGAGGTGTACCTCGGAGAAGAACCGAGCTTGCTGCTCTTTAGGGAGTTATTTTACCTGAAACGCCAGAATGAATGTGCCAATGGGCCTAGCTTGGAACTTGGCGGAATTTCAATCCAACAACGGAGAGATTGTCTTTTTCCTTATGCTGAGCCGCCAAGCCACCCGAATGATTGGAACCAGACATGGTTCTACTGCCAGGACACTTCTCCGGCTGACGAGAACCCTCTGCCCGGCTTTCGCGCCCTGCGTCTGGAATCAAATCACCCCTTGCCAGACAAATTATCTCAAGCTGAACGTCAACCACTTACACCCACCATAAACAAAATCAAAGCTCTTCTGGGGAACGGCTTGAATGGTATTGATCTGGTCCGGGTCTGGGTTGCCTGGCGGGTGATTCCTTTAAGCCGCCGCCCCGGCTTGATGTGTGATTACACAGGCCAGAAAGATGATCCCCTACGACACAGTCCAGACGACTTACCTGAGGACATCATTGATGATACAACCAAGTCGCTTCTGAACGAGAGCCTGGCAGATTGCGGGAGAGTGGGCTTAAGCCCTTTCTGCAAGACTAACCCGGCTCCAGCGGTAAACCATTGACCTGAATGCTTCTCCTTCCTTTTAACGATTTTGTCTTAACTTACTAACCTTTGTTGTATTTTACAGGCTAATGATAAATTCTGGAAGGTCAAGTATGACCACGAAGCTGCCAAGAAAGCCAGAAAAGTTAAAAAGGCTGCCAGGAAAGCCGCCCCGTAAGAAGGGGAGTAAACCTAGCGCCTCGGACCTGCTTCATCTGGAAGACACCTCCGAGTCAGAGGTAGCTCTTGACTCTTTAGGCTCCTTTTTTAACCATCTTATTGACACGGATTATCAGCAGGAGGACACTGGAACAAGTCATGAAGTGAATGAAGAGGTAACTATAATTTCATCCGACTCTGAGCCTTTGCCGAGACGGAAAGTTCGAAGAACCCGGAAAGTAAGATTTTCACATCCTTTAGCTTATCAAGATCCTCAATTTCTTTTGAAGCGACGGAATTATGAGAGCCGGAGGCAGAGCCGGACCAGCAAAGACGCAGACCTTTCCTCCGGCTTACCCGAAGCAACAAGGAAGCGCCGGACTGAGGTTATCTCCGACTTATATCCTTTTCATCCTTTAGCGGGCGTCACTCGTCAACCACTCAATTCTTCTGATTCAAACTACCAGGGAACTTCACCTTCCTCCGGCGACTCAATGCAGTCTAGCTTGCCGGCCTTCAAGACCGCACCCGGGTAATGATGATCAGCTTACTTTGTGCTTATCTTACTCATGTTTTTGCACTAACTCTTTGACTTTCAGTGTACAAGTAAAGCCCAGCAAGAGGGCAAAGAAAAATAAGCCAGCCGAAGAGCCGGTCCTGCCTGAGCCTGAAGCTTCTGCTCATGAGCCGCTGTCTGCACTAGCTCCTGAAACCACCACTGCTCCATCTGATGAACAAGTTATGGAAGGTTCGGATAACTCGGAGATCTCCAGCCCGGCTCATCCAGATGATCCGGACATTGTAATCACCCGGACAGAGTTTGTCGAACCAGGAAGACCCACCGTATTACCTAGATGCTCTGCCAAGGAAGAGCTTCTGGAATGCCGCAAGGGCCAGGCTGGACATCACTGACTATGCTAATCTGAGCATTGGAGATATTGTCTCTGGCTATGTTAATCAAGTGCACAACAGCCGGGACCTGGAAATTGACATGGTGAAGCAAATACAGCAAAAATCTGAGGTATGACTCTCTTGCTTACTCCATAGTTATCCTTACCATGCCAGCCCCCAAGTCTATGACTTATGATAAAATATGTTGTAGACTTAATACCGGCTTAATAATCACTGCAAGAAAACCAGCTTACGTGGTAACACTCAAGGGCCGGCTTAAACAGCATAGTTGACCCGGTTCTTTCCTTACTTTAATCAAGTAATTGAGGAACTTTACACATTAGCCCCCAAGTGCCAAGTACCTTTGCCTGCAAAGTGCTTGGGACTTATTTTCATGAACCGGCACTGTAAATAGAGCTTTTCAGCACACATTAGCCCCCATGTGCCAAGTGTCTTTGCTTGCAAAGTGCTTGGGACTTAATGTTGCATTATAATCATCCTAACTGTAACCCGGAATTTGTACAGGCCGCCTGTAAGAAATTTGAATCGGAAATCTCTGATCTAAAGAACCGCCAGAAGACTCAGGAAAGTGAGACCCAAAAGGCCAATTCCAAATTTGAATTCAGTGTATCTGCACAAGAGAAACTGAAGAAAAAGTTTGAAGCAGAAAGAAAAGCCTGGGCGGATGAGAAAACTGCCTTGCTCAGCCGGGCCGAACAAGCGGAGGCCGCTCTTACTGAAAGAACCACCGAACTTTCCGGCTTAAAACGCCATGTATCTCAGATGGTCTTCGCAATCTTCGGTAAGTTACTCTATAAGTTTCTAACTAGTTACATCGTTCATTTCCCATAAGTATCACCATTGCCATCAGCTCACCTAACTTTGTAATGCAGGTCCCAGAAGTTCCAATCTCAATCAGAACGTGCTGACCAAGCTGAAGGCGGTTTATACCTTGGTAGAACAACTTTACACCGGGTCACAGCGTGCCTTAGCCGTTGTGGCTCTGTCAAATGAGGTTCCCACTCACCTGGCAGATGTACTCAGGCGGCTTGCCGTACTTCCTCAACGCTTCCAAGAGTTGAGACAGGCTTCTGCAAGGGCCGGAGCTATAGCTGCTCTGAGCCGGGCCAAGGCGTTTCTACCGGAGCTAGACTCGGCCGACATCGCTCTTGGATACCCCAGCTTGAAGGAAGATGGCACCCCCTTTGACCAGAAAGACTTCGCCCCCTGTGTGAAGAGAGTGCGCCCAGTGGCCACCTTGATGGGTAATGATACAGACCTTACCAAGTATCAACCGGGCTATGACACGGAGAATCAAAGGATCCCAACACCACGCTATGAAGCAGTCAGCCTGATTCCTCCGACTCGTAAGCATACCTTCGCCCCTGAAGTTGACCCGGCCGGGTTAATTGATGATGATGCTCAATTTGAATCCTTGAGTGGCATTGACTGGAAATCATCAACCTTCCAGGTCATGGACACAGCCGGAGGAGCGGAGAGGGATGACCCGGAAACCTCAGGCCAACAACGCCCTTGATCTCGCAGGCGGCTCCTGTGATGTCTTAGAAGACGATGCCTCACCTTTCGGACTCGGGGAGTCATGTAATAGAGTAGGACAAACACCTAATTTTGTCGTGCCATCGCGCATGTGCGTAATGCTCAACATTGTTTAAGCTGCCCTTTTTATATTCTTCCGGGTTATGCTTGATCCTCTGTTTTCCTTATGTTTAAAGAGCTGTCCTCAATTGCCCTGCATAGAAAAAAAATCACAAGTCTCTAGGCAGCTTACTGCATGGAGAGTCACCTATTTCACATATAACCCGGAATATGAATCAAGGTCATAATAAACTGGCCCTCAATTATATCTTCGAGATAACCATAACAGCATACCTGCGAGCCTTCAAATATACTTCCGGTTTATATAACCCGAATAATGAGGTTGAGAACTCCGGCTCACCAGCACTTATAATACTTATTATGTGCCATCAACATTATTAATCAAGGCTAAGCTGGTGGAATTAGAACCACCCTTGAATACTTTTGATATGATCAAAAGAACTTGTTTGCAACAAAAATATGTCAAAAGTTTGGAGGCTTCTGATTCGAATACGACCAGAGAACCGTCCCAAAGGGGTTAAGCTAAGATTCGAATACGATCATATAGCCCCCAGTGGCTTTGGCGTTGCCGATTAAGAGGGTACCGACAGCTATGTTCTCTTTTGTTCGAATACGACCTATGTTTGAACAGGAAGCCCCCAAATAACCTTGAGAGTTGTTTAATGACACTGATTCGAATACGATCCACGTCGGTTCCCAAAGGGGGTTGAGCTATGATTCAAATATGATCAAGAAAAACTCCCCAATGAGCTCGGCAATATGCCAATCAAGTGGGTATCGACAGCTATGCTCTCTTTGGTTCGAATACGACCTATGTTTGAACAGGAAGCCCCCAAGTGATCATATTTTTAACGGCTAGATTCGAATACGATCATAAGCCGGATCAACCTCCAAGTGACCATGTAATATTATAATGAAAATAACAATGATACATTTACCTTTGGAGGAAAAAAGGACAGAGGTCCTGCTTTATTATTTACCACAATATATACATGGCTATAGAAATATATACATTATGAGAGCCGGTGGCTCAAGTGTAATAAGGCCGAAGCTGAGCTATGTTCCATGGCCGGCGGGTCTCCTCCTCCGACTTACATGAATCTTTGTGCTCCCGAACATCGATAAGGTAATATGACCCGTTGTGCAAGTTCTTGCTGACCACAAAGGGCCCTTCCCAAGGCGGGGATAACTTGTGTGCGTCTGTTTGATCCTGGATGAGCCGGAGCACCAAATCACCTTCCTGAAAGACCCTAGACATAACCCGGCGGCTGTGATAGCGGCGCAGGTCTTGTTGGTAAATCACCGAGCGAGCTGCTGCCATGTCGCGCTGTTCGTCCAACAAGTAAAGAGCATCTTGACGCGCTCTCTCATTATCCGCCTCAACGTAAGCCGCCACTCAAGGCGAATCATGACGGATGTCGCTAGGGAGGACCGCCTCAGCTCCATAAACCATAAAGAAAGGCGTGTAACCCGTAGACCTGTTAGGAGTAGTATTGATGCTCCATAATACGGAGGGTAAATCCTCCACCCAATAACCCGGCGTCCGTTGCAAAGGGACCAAAAGCCGGGGCTTGATGCCCTTCAATATTTCCTGATTGGCTCTCTCAGCTTGACCATTGGATTGAGGGTGAGCCACTGATGAAACATCAAGCCGAATATGCTCTCGTTGACAAAACTCCTCCATGGCGCCTTTAGACAGATTGGTACCATTGTCAGTTATAATGCTGTGTGGAAAACCAAAGCGAAATATCACCTTTTTCATGAACTGAACCGCCGTGGCTGCGTCACACTTACTAACGGGCTCTGCCTCAACCCACTTTGTGACCTTGTCAACCGCCACCAAGAGGTGGGTCTTCTTATCTTTGGACCTTTTGAAAGGCCCAACCATATCAAGCCCCCAGACTGCAAATGGCCAAGTGATTGGAATCATCCTCAACTCTTGAGCCGGCACGTGAGAACGTCTTGAGAACTTCTGACAACCGTCACATTTACTGACTAAGTCCTCTGCGTCAGCATGAGCCGTCAGCCAATAAAAACCATGACGAAAAGCCTTGGCCACAAGGGATTTTGAACCGGCATGATGGCCACAATCCCCCTCGTGAATCTCACGTAAAATTGCTTGACCTTCCTCAGAGGAAACACAACGCTGAAAAGTTCCAGTCACACTGCGATGATGCAACTCGCCATTGATGACTATCATTGACTTAGACCGCTGGGTTATTTGTCTGGCCAAAATTTCATCCTCAGGCAATTCTCCCCGGGTCATGTAAGCTAAGTATGGCACTGTCCAATCTGGGATAACATGGAGAGCCGCCACCAACTGTGCTTCTGGGTCAGGAACAGCCAAGTCTTCCTCTGTAGGCAACTTGACAGAAGGGTTATGTAGAATATCCAAGAAAGTATTAGGCGGCACCGGCTTTCGCTGAGAGCCCAGCCGGCTTAATGCATCAGCCGCCTCGTTCTTTCTGCGATCGATGTGCTCTACTTGGTAACCCTGAAAGTGTCCAGCAATGGCATCAACTTCGCGGTGATAAGCCGCCATGAGGGGATCCTAGGAATCCCACTTGCCTGATACTTGTTGGGCCACTAAATCTGAGTCGCCAAAGCACCTTACCCGGCTTAAGCTCACCTCCTTAGCCATCCGAAGACCATGGAGCAAGGCCTCGTACTCAGCTGCATTGTTAGTACAGGGAAACATCAACCGTAGTACATAACAAAACTTGTCACCTCGAGGGGAAGCTAACACAACTCCAGCCCCCGAGCCCTCCAATTGCCTGGACCCGTCAAAGTGAATAGTCCAGTATGTATTATCCAGTTTCTCTTCAGGCACCTGCAGCTCTGTCCAATCGTTGATGAAATCCACCAATGCTTGAGATTTGATAGCAGTGCGTGGCACGTACTTTAGACCATGAGGCCCAAGTTCTATAGCCCACTTAGTAACTCTTCCTGTGGCTTCTCTGTTTTGGATGATATCTCCTAGGGGAGCAGAACTTACCACAGTGATAGGGTGGCCCTGGAAATAATGCTTAAGCTTCTGGCTTGCCATGAACACCCCATAAACAAGCTTCTGCCAATGTGGATACCGTTGTTTGGACTCAATGAGTACTTCGCTGACGTAGTAAACCGGCCGCTGAACCGGATGTTCCTTACCCGCTTCCTTAGGCTCCACCACCACAGCCACACTGACGGCTCGTGTGTTAGCAGCTACATACAACAACAAAGGCTCCTTGTCGACAGGAGCAGCAAGGACTGGCGGCTCAGCTAGCTGTCTTTTCAAATCCTCAAAAGCAGCATTAGCAGCATCATTCCAGACAAAGTCATCTGTTTTCTTCATCATGTGATACAGTGGCATGGCCTTTTCCCCCAACCGGCTTATAAACCGACTCAAAGCAGCGATCCGACCCGCCAGACGCTGGACGTCATTTATGCATGCCGGCTTAGCCAGAGAGGTGATTGCCTGGATCTTCTTCGGGTTAGCTTCAATGCCTCTGTGAGAAACCAGAAAACCCAAGAGCTTGCCTGTAGGAACACCAAAAACACACTTGGCCGGGTTAAGCATCATCTTGTAGACCCGGAGATTATCAAAGGTCTCTCTCAGATCATCTATCAAGGTCACCTTCTTTCTGGATTTGACCACGATATCATCCACATATGCATGAACGTTGCGCCCAATCTGATTATGAAGACAATTCTGCAAGCAATGCTGGTAAGTCGCCTATGCACTCTTGAGCCCAAAAGGCATAGACAGATAACAGAAGGCTCCAAAAGGAGTAATGAACGCAGTCTTCTCTTGGTCCTTAACAGCCATTTTGATCTGATGGTAACCAGAATACGCATCCAAAAAACTCAAACGCTCACAACCCGCCGTAGCATCAATAATTTGATCAATACGAGGGAGAGCAAAAGGATCAGCCAGACAAGCCTTGTTTAAATCCGTATAATCCACGCACATATGCCAGGTGCCGTTCTTCTTGAGCACGAGCACCGGGTTAGCTAACCATTCTGGATGAAAGACTTCAACGATAAACCCGGCGCCAAGAGCCGGGCTACCTCCTCACCAATGGCTTTCCGCCTCTCCTCATTAAACCACCGGAGGAATTGCCTGACTGGCTTAAATTTTGGGTCAATATTGAGAGTGTGCTCAGCGAGTTCCCTTGGTACACCCGGCATGTCAGAAGGTTTCCATGCAAAGATGTCCGATGAACTCGATGAGCGCGCCTTCCTATTTCGGATCCAGATTGGCACTGATGCTGAACTGCTTAGATGAGTCACCCGGAACAAAGTCAACAAGTTTAGTCTCATCGGCCGACTTAAATTTCATTACCGGCTCGTGCTCCGTAGTTGGCTTTCTCAAAGACGTCATATCTGCCGAGTCAACATTATCCTTGTAAAACTTCAACTCCTCTGTTGCACAAACCGATTCAGCGTAAGCAGCGTCAGCTTCCTCACACTCCAAGGCTATCTCTCGGCTGCCATGAACCGTAGTGGTCCCATTGTGACCCGGCATCTTGAGCTGCAAATACACGTAACACGGCCGAGCCATGAACCTGGCGTAAGCCGCCCGCCCAAATAAAACATGGTACGGGCTTCTTATTTTAACCACCTCAAAGGTTAGTTTTTCCGCCCTGTAGTTGTACTCATCTCCGAAGGCTACTTCCAGCTCGATCTTACTGACTGGATACGCCAACTTACCGGGCACCACCCCATGGAAAACAGTGTTGGACTAGCTGAGGTTTTTATTAGTTAATCCCATACGACGAAAGGTCTCATAATAGAGGATGTTGATACTGCTGCCTCCGTCCATGAGCACTTTAGTGAATTTATACCCCCCAACCTGAGGAGCCACCACCAGGGCCAGGTGACTAGGATTATCAACCCGGGGAGGATGATCTTCCCTACTCCATACAATAGGCTGCTCAGACCATCTTAAATAGCGGGGAACCGCCGGCTCAACAGCATTTACAGCCCTCTTATGAAGCTTCTGGTCTCGCTTGCACAGACTGGTAGTGAACACATGATACTGTCCACCATTGAGCTGCTTTGGATTGGTATGGTATCCCCCTGCTGCTGCTGATTACCCTGGCCAGATTGCTGATTAACACCCCCTTGAAAATTCTGAGAATTGGAATTTGAGCCGCCGCCCGGGCCATGAAAGCCGCCGGCGCCTGAGCCGCCGCCCTGCCCATTGTTGCCATTAAAAGCGTTGGAATTTTTGAAGGCTTTCATGATTGCGCAGTCTTTCCATAGATGAGTGGCCGGCTTCTCCCTAGAGCCATGCCTTGGACAAGGCTCATTCAATAACTGCTCAAGCGTCGGGCCTGACCCGCCAGCTCGGGGAGGTGGTCTCCCCTTACGTCGGTGGTTGTTACCCTGTGCATTGGTGTTACCTCCCTGGTTCGCCAGGTTATGCTGAGGGCCCTTGCCTTGCCGTTCTTATTTCCCTCCCCTGTCCTTTCATCATCCGACGCGGGATCCTTGGTACTATCAGAGTCGGTGTACTTGACCAGAGCCGCCATCAGCGTACCCATGTCATTGCAATCGCGCTTGAGCCGCTCGAGCTTCATCTTCAGGGGCGCAAAACGACAATTTTGCTCCAACATTAAAACTGCAGAGCCGGCATCCATCTTATCAGACGAATGTATTATCTCCTTGACCCGGCGAACCCAATGGGTTGTAGACTCGCCCTCCTGCTGCTTGCAGTTAGTCAAATCCACAATTGACATAGATTGCCTACATGTATCTTTGAAGTTTTGGATGAACCGGGCTTTTAGCTCTGCCCATGACCCGATAGAATTAGGCGGCAGTCCTTTCAACCAAGTGCGGGCGGTCCCATCCAACATCATGGTGAAGTATTTGGCCATTGCCGCTTCGCTGATCTCTAGCAACTCCATAGCCATTTCGTAGCTCTCGATCCATGCTCCCGGTTGTAAATCAGCCGTATAATTAGGTACCTTCCTAGGTCCTTTGAAATCCTTGGGCAGACGTTCATTACGGAGAGCCGGCACCAGACAAGGGACACCTCCGGTCCTCGTAGGTATACCCGCCTCGATAGAAGCCGTCGGATAAACTAGGAGGGGCTGGTAAGCCGTCAACTGAGGCATCTGCTCCGCCTCTTGCCGTGCTTTGTCTGGGTCTGCCGCGTTAAAGGCTCCATTATGAGCTGGGCCTTGGCCAGCTGGCAAGTCTAGGCGCCGGACGTTGCTTGAGCCGGTCGCTGAAACCATGTGTCTGCTATAACTTGGGCTCCGGCCTGGACGAGGGGTTGAATGAATCCTGTCCCGGCTATATGAATATGCCTCCTGTTGCGCCAGAGCCGTCTGAAGAAGTTCTCTGACCCGGCGGGTTTCGACCGCCGTTGGAGAGTCGCCCTCGATTGGGAGAGCCGCCAGTCGCGCCGCCGCGGCGACCATGTTTTCCAACGGGTTGGCATAATGACCCGGTGGTATTGGCATGTACTGAGGCGGCGTAGTGTTCACACGGGGAGGCCCCATCACTTGCGGCTGAATCGGCGTTCGAGCCTCGGGTGCCGTGATCTCTGGCGGGTTACTGGGCCCTGCACCAGGTGTGTTGAAAAGGTTTCGAGGATCGTAAACCGGAGGAAGTCGAGATTGAGCCTTCTGATGCCTCCTTCTCATGATCTCATTGGATGCGTTCTGATCCATCGTGAGCCGGAAAGACTGCGCCTGAATCAGCTGAGTCTGGGCGTCGAGAGCCGCCCGCTCTGCAGCCATCCTGATCCCTTGCGCTGCCAGATCTTCCTTGGCTCTTGCTATATCCAGCTTTAACTGTGCCACCTCTGCATCATGCTGAGCTTGATCCGCTGGGACGACCGTAGCGGTTAAAAGAGCCGTCATCTTATCTGTGAGATCCATTAGCACCTGAGCCGGCGAGTGCACAAGGCCCCCTGCCCCAGCGGCGGGGTTTTGAACAGGTTGTGCGCCGGCCACGAAGATTCCAACCTAGCTGGGCGGCTCAAAGGGGTCCGGAATACTATCGCCATCGGAACAACCCTTGAGCCTGCCATCTTGAAGTTCATATAACGAGTTGGTCTCATCTGTGGACGATTCGCCGTCAGAGCGAGCGGCCGTCTCATCGCCAGATCCAGATCCTTCAGAGAGTCCTCCATGGACGCATCCCACGAAAGCACGCTTCAAGGCAGGCAGAGTCCGGGCGGGTCTTGCACGCTGAGCGGTCTCGATGAGGTCGGCGCAGAGGTCCGGCTCAGGGCCCGGCTCGCCAATCTTGCCAATGAAAACGTGGATTCCGCCGAAGGGGACCCGGTACCCGTACTCGATTGAGCCGGCCTCGGGGCCCAAGCTTGCATCGTCGATGTAGAGCTTGCCACGACGACTCTTGGTCATCCGGCCCACAGCGTATCCCTTGAGCCCTTCGAAGCTGCCCTTCAAGAACTCAAATCCACCGTGCGCTGGCCCCACGGTGGGCGCCAACTGTCGTGGAATTGTCACGGCAGATGTCCTCGAGCAAGGACTTAGTCGTGGAGCCATCGCCACTAGGAAGCTTAAAGGTGTTAAACGGGACAAAGGACACGAAGATTATACTGGTTCGTCCCCTTACGTTGAAGGTAAAAGCCTACTTCCAGTTGAGGTGGTATTGCTTAGGGTTTCGATGACCAGGAGCTAAACTGCTCTGCCTGGCTATCGATCTGATCTTACTTGTCCTGAACCGCCGCCGGGTCATCCCTTTATATAGAGAGGTTAACGCCCAGGGGCTCTCAGAGTCCCGGCCGGCTTATAAACAGCGTCCGGCTCGGACTCTTAACTATTCTTGCCTTACACTACAAGTCACGCCTTACGGCGGTTTACCACTACGGGCCTTAAGCCGCCTCTGGGCCTTAAGCCTATTACTGACCCGCCATCTTCGAGCTTGATTCTGGGCTTCATGCGATGATCGTCTCAATGTAACCCGGCCCCTCCTGGGCGGGTTACACCAGTAGTTATATCCCCAACAGGCGGGGAGCACAAGTGAACAATACTGTAGTACTACTAGTATTAAGTAGGAGTCGTACAGTAGTCACCTTAAATAGAGAGTTTCTTTTCTTTAATGCCACATACACAAATTGAAACGCTTGTTGTGGAGAGGAAAAAGATAACCACTCCACTATATATGGACGCAGGGGCCTGAGCGCTTGCTTTACTAGGGTTGCTATCTTCATTCTCTCATCCTCTCCAGATATAAACAAGACAGCGGTAGCGACATTTTCTCTCTACTCACCGCTGGTCACAGATACGGCCGGATCCCTTCGGCCGGTGTGTGTAGAGGACTAAAAGGTGCATCGTTCACGTGGTCATCGCCGCCGAGGGAGGAAACCCACAGCTGCCGGAGGGGCCCGATCCTCTGCCCGTGCCGTTCTCTCCGACACAGCGCCAGCTCGGGAGGTCCTCCGACCCTTCTTCCTCCCTGCCGTATTGTCCGCAGATCCGACCTGCCGCCGCCGACATCCCGGCGACCCTCAGGTATAAGTTCTTTGAAAGCGGCCTTGATCTACTGCCCCAGCTCCCCACGTGTCTGCATGTGCATCTTTTTCTACTCCCATCAGCTCTTCCAAAGCCACGTAAATTTTTAGTATTATTAGAGGTAAAGCTACTTCATGCATTCGAATCTAGGGCTTTGTTCAAACAACGAAGAAAGGGGGGAAAGTTGGAGCATGAATCTAGGACTTGATTCAAAGAGGAAATAATATGGTGAAAGTAGTAGAGACCGGCTACCTAACCGGTCTCTTGGTTCAAAAGGGAAATAATGGGAAAATGCAGTACAAACTGGATAAGGAACAGATCTATTATTGGTTGAAAAAAGGATAGAAAGTGGCGGCTGGTGGACAAGTCAACAGAGTATGTCCAGGATTAGATTTGCTGCCATCACATGGTAAAACGTCTCCAGGATTAGATTTGCTGCCCTCACATAGTAAAAGGTCTCCAGGATTAGATTTGC
>NC_057808.1:63100004-63100334 GCF_018294505.1 Triticum aestivum | reverse complement strand
TGCCATCACATAGTAAAAGGTCTCCAGGATTAGATTTTCTGCCCTCACATAGTAAAAGTTCTCAGGATTAGATTTGCTGCCCTCACATAGTAAAAGGTCTCAGGATTAGATTTGCTGCCCTCACATAGTAAAAGGTCTCCAGGATTAGATTTGCTGCCCTCACATAGTAAAAGGTCTCCAGGATTAGATTTGCTGCCCTCACATAGTAAAAGGTCTCCAGGATTAGATTTTGCTGCCCTCACATAGTACAAGGTCTCCAGGATTAGATTTGTTGCCCTCACATAGCATGAACAAACTCGGCATCACCACTTTATGCCTCCTTGTAGGTAC
>NC_057808.1:63088687-63099994 GCF_018294505.1 Triticum aestivum | reverse complement strand
TCTCAGGATTAGATTTGCTGCCCTCACATAGTAAAAGGTCTCAGGATTAGATTTGCTGCCCTCACATAGTAAAAGGTCTCCAGGATTAGATTTGCTGCCCTCACATAGTAAAAGGTCTCCAGGATTAGATTTGCTGCCCTCACATAGTAAAAGGTCTCCAGGATTAGATTTGCTGCCCTCACATAGTACAAGGTCTCCAGGATTAGGTTTGCTGCCCTCACATAGCATGAACAAACTCGGCATCACCACTTTATGCCTCCTTGTAGGTACATTGTGCTCATGCGACCACTGTCGCATGTCCTTATACCAACCTTTTGCTGTTGTTAATGTAAGGGCGCATGTAAAATGAAGCGATCACACTGTTACCTTAGGGACATGTCTAACCAGTGTTATTGTTAATGTAATGCCTCCAGTGATAAGATGCAATTAAACTGTGTTACAAATGACACTCCTGCTATTTTCCCAGTATGATAAGTAAGTTGCTCCTTTACAGTGCTGAGTGTCCTGGTGTCCCCACGGTCCCATGCCCTTAAACCAACTCTTTAGCTGCTGTTGATTTACTGTGTCTAGTAAACAAGCAATGCCACCATTAAAGTAATCCCATATTTGAGGAATCTCATTGTTGATCGTAATGCTTCTGGTAACATGAAGCATTGCTGACGTCTAAAATTTCTACTGTCCTTGCGTGATTGCCATGAACATAATTAAGATGCTTATTTTCATTTTGTATATGTTTCGTATATTCTTATTGACCATCAATGTAACATCCCAAATTTTCAATTTGGAATGTTTTACAACTATTAGCTAAGCATCTATGCATTTTGATTGAAATTGAGTGGCATTTGAAAATTTCGCAGGCAGTTGAGTTTATGTTGTGAATTTGAACTTGATTTGGCATTGAAAATTTGTTTCAAATATCCCTGACAAATACTTGATCAAAAGTATGAGAGGAGCTAACATGACACTCCAAAAATGTCAGAAGAAAAATATTGCCAAAAAGTTTGAATTCAAATTTGATTATTAATTGGGATTTCCAGAAAATGTTTTTTTTAAGTTTGAGTTTTACCTCTGAAAAATGTCCACGTTGTAGGATTAATTCCCCTGAGAATTTATATATATATATGTCCTATATAAAAATAATATATATTTTTCTAAATTTTTTTTCTTTCTCTCTAATTCAAAAAAAAGAAGAAAAAGCCCCAGGCGCCAGCCAGGCCAACCGGCCCAGCCAGCGCCGAGCGCAGCCCACCAGCGGGCCAGGCGCAGGCCACCGACGCCCGAGCCGGCCTGCCCCAGCGCGCCCGCACGCCCGAACCCTCTCCCGATCGGTCGCCCGATCCCCTCTCCCTCTCTCTCTCTCACTGACGCGCTGGCCCCACCTCCTTCTTTCCCCTCACGCACGGCATGCCGCACCGGAGCACGCGCAGAGCGCGCCCGACACCGCGATCTTCTCGGGATCGCGATCCCGCGTCGCCCCCTCGTCCAAGTCCATGTCCTATAAGTTCCCCTCGCTCTCCTCTCCCGAACCCCCCAAAAACCCAAGCCAGAAACGCACCACAGCTCACGCCCTCCTCCTTTGGATCTCGCTGCCGTCGTCTCGGTTCGCCATCGCCGCTGCCACGGTGAGCATCCCCCTTGCTTCCAAGCTACACCACCCGAACCCTCTGTTCGTTCCTCGTCTCCCTGACATCCTCTCTTCTCCCAGGGAGCCCCGAAGCCGTCGTCCCCGAGCTCGACCGCCGCCCGCCGGAGCAGGAGCTCACCCGAGCTCGCCCCGATCGACTCCGACGTCCCCGAGCTCCACCAAGGCCGCCCCCGACCTCCCCTCGAGCCGCCGCACTCGCCTGACGTCTTCGCCGACCTCCCCGACTACCGGAGCCGCCGCACCGCCAACGCCCGAGCCGCCGCCGCCGTCTCCATTCGTCGCCGCCGACGCTGTAAGCCCGAGCTCCCCTCCACCGTTGGATCTCGCATGTATGGCCTAGATTAGAAACAACGAAGGGGTACGGTTTTATTTAATAGGTCGGTTTTACTTACGGTTTTTTTGTTAGATCGAACCGGTCGGTTTTCTGTTTAGCCGCGGGCACCTCTAGGTTATATTACGCCTGAGCGTTAGATAGCCCAGCAGCGCTAGTTGTTTTTTTTTCAGTTTTTGTTTTTTTAGCAGAATAGTTCTGTTTTTGTTTTTGCTATTTCTTTTAGTCGGTTTATTATTTTTAGTTAATTCTTTTTTTTGTGAGTTTTCAAATTTGTTGTAGTTTCTGTAGAAAATATGTTTAGCCATGTTTAAATTATTAGAAATATTTTTATATTAGATTTAAACAGATTAGTTTTTTTGCCATAAATTGAGTTAGGATTTTTTTTTTGTGATTCTTTTTCTACTGCTTAGTTTTGACCATGCCTAGCAGTAGGAACTTGTTTTGGTATTTTAGATTTAATAAACAATTAGTTTTATGTCGAAATCAAGTTTTTCTTGTTTATTTAGCTAGCTACTATTTTCCTACTGTTCTAGTTAGTAAATAATTTTATTTTTGTTATGTTATAGTTTATTTTAGATTAGTTTCTGTAGCTACAGAGGATGAACTTTTATTTACAGTAGAATAAATTTTTTATTTTATTTTCTTTGCTAGCATTGTTTTAGGCATAATAGGAGTTCTATAATAGCTTTTGATGTGATTCTTTTTGCTCCTAGTTTGTATGATGTTTTTCCTTCTGTTAGTTAGCAAAACCAATGCTTAGGTTCTGTTAAGAAAGGTTTTAGTTGTGTAAAACTATTTCTTAGTTGTTGCTTGATATGATGAAAGCCTTGATTTGTTTTCTCCGAGTTTTTCCTTGGTTTTGGTTTGAGTACGTGGGTGTTTTACTTCAACTTGCTGTTATGTTATATTGTGCTATACTTATTTGTGCTATTGTTTGACTCGGTAGAATTTCCGGAGTGCGAAGCCTGCTATTACGAGTCGCTAGCTTTCGAAGACCGTCAGCCAGGCAAGTCATTTGATCATGTTTTTACAATACCTATGATTTTATTGCATTAGAGTTATACCTCCCCACCAAGCATGCAGTAGGAGAATTTTGTTAAGTTATGTTCTTGAGTAGTATCATGAGGTAGGATGAACCCTTCTCCCTTGTTACCAATGCCTGGGACGATGTAGTTTATTTTGCTATGCTCGTAGACGGGGTTGGTTGAGTGATTCATAAGGGAGATGCGAGAGTCAAGATGATGAAAACCCCATGACATCAAGCTCAAGATGGACTTCAAAATTCACTACTGGGTGGAGGACGGTTGACGGGCACCCTGGAGAAACCAGCGGATGGCCGGGATGCATGGAGAAGCGCCATGACATCTTGCGGAAAGCTTCACCCAGCCACGAAGAGACGGATGGATAACCCATTGACCGGAAGCTTACCTGTGCAGCCGCAAGCCATTATGGGCTCTGGCTTGGTCGACGCTAGGCGTGACTCTGGACGGACGGTGCTATGAGATGTAGAAGAACGGTAGGATTGGATGGGCACCGGCAGTGGCCCAGAGGAACTCTTCGGAAGACCCTGTATCGTTTGTCCTGTCTTCAAACACCAGGCAGTGCGAAGACTTAAAGGAGGGAACGATTCTTGCGGGTAAAGTGCACAAACCTCTACAGAGTAACAACCTAATCGATTAGCCGTGTCCCCCGTTACAGACAAATGAGCCTCTGGAATTGGAGTATTTCGGATATCTCAACACTGAACTTAATAAATTAATTGAGGGGGTTATTTAATAATTGGGAACGAGACATTGGTTGGCGGAACCATCTCAATTACTACCAACAATTTTGTAGTAATTGCAAACAAGTCCTTGTTGTAGGAAAAAACCGGCTTTTTCGCAAAACTATGAAACTTAGAGCCCCACAGCGAAATTGCATATAGTATTAGTAGTTTTATTGTTGTTCTCTCTTCATGACTTGCCGGCATATTCAAAATGCTGACCTACACGGCTGCAACGTCTTATGTTGCAGAGGAGTTTTCCGACCAGGAGTGAGGCTACGATCCACGCTTGCCGATTGCCCTTTGGAGTCGGATGGACTCGCTATTCGTCTACGCTTCCGCAGCTTTATTTAGTTTATTTCTCATGAGTTGGCCTTCGGCCGAATTTATTATGATGTAATAAAGACTCGATATGAGAATCGTGTAATAAATTCAGGTGTGATTGAACTTTGAATTTTTGCATCAATGTACTGTGTGTGCCAGCATGATCTTGGGATGGTACAGCTACATAGAGACTTGACCGATTTCGGGTCGGGTCGCTACAGAGATAGTATCAGAGCACACGCTGACCGTAGGACGTAACCCCTAGGATCGGAAAGCCATAGGAAGAGACTATTTTATTTTATGTCCTTATCATTCCGTAATTCTCCCCTGTTCATTCTGACTTCTCTCCGATTTTCAACATTCTAGATGGCCGCCGAGTTCACCCCAGTTCTGCTACCGGAGTTTTGCCAGCCAGATGAGACGATGCTTCTCGGCAAGAAGCTGGTTCAGATCGTGAAGAAGCTGAAGATTGCCCTGCCCTCAATCACCGGGAAGCCTATCAATGCACTTCCGACGGATACCCGCTACAGGATTATGGTGCACATTCCAGGGAGGACCTTCAGAGGACATTCAGAGCCCATTGACTTTGAGTTTACCGATTTCACTTGGATCCTCGGAAGAGACATGGTGATTTATCGTGCACTTGGACATCTTCGAGAAGAGTACAGGGCCGAGCTCGACCCATCAGACCTCGCCATGATTTCTCGCAGAGCTAGGAATGGAGATATCATCTGTACCGTAGAGGACGACTCCATTCTTTCATATGTCCAAGACTTGGAGAGTCTCATCAGGAACCGGGAAATCCAGACGCGCCGAAACTCGAAGGTACACAGGAGGTTGTTGTTCCGTGAACTGGAACTGGAGGAGAAAGCACGCGCGGACTTCCTTGAACATGAAGAAGAAGTCAAGGATTTTATGGAGAGAATCGAGGTCCGGGATAAATATATCGCCACACTGGAGGAGAAGATAGACCTGGGAGAAGACCTTTTTCCGAGTGGAGATGATGGACCTCTCGTAAGCAATGATCAGGATTATGAAGAGAGCTCCACCGAAGGAAGCCGCAAGAGGAGACGCCGCACCAGAGGACGCCGCACCGGAGGATGCAAGAATAATTGATGAAGACATTTAGTCGACCGCCATGTTATTTTATTTTTTTCGTCGATCAGTTAGGCCGTTATTTTCGATTAGTCGTGAGTTTTTTTTTGTAATCCCAGATTGAACCTTGTTTGAGATGAATGAATAAATGATTGGTGTGATTATGATTGTGCATTCATATGGGTAGTGCTATTTTCTCATTAGACCCTTGTTCTATTCTAATTTCTCATCCACTCCAAAACACCAGATACCTCCGAGACGTGACCCCGGTTTCAACTTTCCGCCGGAGCTCACCCAGCTGATCCAGCAGCAGAATGCCCTGATGCAGATGCTCATCCAGAACCAGAATAACAACAACAACAACAATCCACCGCCACCACCCCCAATTGACAACTTGACACGCTTCCTAAGGCTGAATCCGCCAGTGTTCTCTAGCAGCACTGAGCCGATTGTGGCTGACGATTGGCTCCGCAAGGTCGGAAGGGAGTTAGCCACTGCTGGATGCACAGATGCAGAGAAGGTGCGCTTTGCCGCGCATCAGCTTGATGGACCTGCAGCTTCTTGGTGGGAGAACTACACCGCCACTTATCCGGCCGCCACTGTGATATGGGCTGAGTTCCAGCAGGCCTTCCGCACCGCTCATGTCTCAGCTGGAGCCATGAGTCTGAAGAAGCGTGAGTTCCGCAACTTACGCCAGGGGAACCGTACTGTGGGGCAGTACGTGGATGAGTTCAGCAAATTATCTCGCTATGCCCCAGATGATGTGGCCACAGATGCCGCAAAGCAAGAGAAGTTTCTCGAGGGACTCAATGATGAGCTAGGAATGCAGCTAATGGTGGCTACCTTCAACAACTACCAGGAGCTGGTAGACAAGGCCACCATACTTGAAGGCAAGCAGCAGCAGATTGATAGCCGCAAGCGGAAATATGGCCAGGGAAAGTACAACTCCGGAGCTCAGTAGAAGCCCCGCTATAGCCCATACTCAGGAGGACATACCCATCACACCCATGGAGGACATAATCATGGAGGACATAACCATGGAGGGAATGGGAACAATCGCAACCACGACAACAACTCCAAGTCAGGCAATGGAGGCAATGGCAACCAGCACCATCCTGCTCCGGCTCAGAAGGATCTGAGTCATATCACCTGTTTCAAGTGCCAGAAGACAGGACACTATGCCACCGATTGTCCGGAGGCCAAGCAGAGGAATGGAAACGGCAACGACAATGGAAGCTCAGCAAAGAAGCCCAACCCTTTTCCTCGTGCTCAGGTGAATCACCTTGACGTGGAGGACGTCTATGATCAGCCAGACACTGTGGTTGGTAAGTTTTTATTAAATTCACATCCAGTATTGGTACTCTTTGATTCCGGTGCAACGCATTCATTCATATCAAGGGTAGTTGTGGAAAAGTACGGGTTGCCCACTAGAACCCTTAGAACCCCGCTTCAGGTCACTTCCCCAGGAGGAGAGATGACGGCAGGCTTAGGCTGTCATTCGACCCTCAGCATCGGAAACCATGATTTTTCCGCAGACCTCATAGTATTGGAATCCCAGAGTTTGGATGTAATTCTAGGCATGGATTGGTTGACCAAGTTTGAAGGAAACATCGACTGTTCTCGCAAGACGATTTTGCTCACCACCCCGAAGCAGAAAAGGGTCAAATATGTATCCAGACGCACACCGATGAAGAATCGGGTGAATTCCCTCACGGGTGTTGTTCAGGAGGAAGTACCCGTAGTGCAAGATTTTCCCGATGTGTTTCCAGAGGAATTACCAAGAATGCCACCGGATAGAGACATTGAGTTTTTGATTGAGTTATTGCCAGGCACAGCCCCAATATCCAAGAGACCCTATGGGATGCCCCCGAATGATTTGGAAGAGATCATGAAGCAAATTAAGGAACTATTGGAGAAAGGATATATTCGGCCAAGCTCGTCACCTTGGGGAGCCCCAGTTCTTTTGGTAGAGAAGAAGGATGGAACCCTGAGAATGGTTGTGGATTATCGTTCATTGAACGATGTGACCATCAAGAACAAGTACCCTCTGCCGATGATTAATGATTTATTTGATCAACTAGTTGGAGCCAAGGTATTCTCCAAGATCGATCTTCGATCAGGGTATCATCAGTTGAAGATTCGTGAACAGGATATACCCAAAACAGCTTTCACCACCAGGTATGGTTTATATGAGTATACCGTCATGTCATTCGGATTAACTAATGCCCCTGCGTATTTCATGAGCATGATGAACAAGGTATTTATGGAATATCTGGACAAGTTTGTCGTGGTGTTCATCGATGACATATTGGTTTTCTCCAAGAGCGAGGAAGAGCATAAGGAACATCTGCGTCTAGTTCTGGAGAAACTCCGGGAACATCAGTTATATGCCAAGTTCAGCAAATGTGAATTTTGGCTAAAGGAAGTCGGATTCCTCGGACATGTTATTTCAGGAGAAGGAATAGCAGTCGACCCCACCAAGGTCGAATCGGTCACCAACTGGCAGTCCCCCACCTCAGTCAAGGAGATCCGAAGTTTTCTCGGACTCGCAGGATATTATCGGAGGTTTATTGAGAATTTCTCCAAGATTGCCAAGCCCATGACTGAGCTGTTGAAGAAGGAAGCCAAGTACATTTGTACCGAGGATTGTGAAGCCAGTTTTCAGGAGCTGAAGAAACGTCTGGTTACAGCCCCAGTGCTAATTTTGCCGGACATACACAAGGATTACCAGGTATATTGTGACGCTTCACATCAAGGCCTCGGAGGAGTGCTCATGCAGGAAGGAAAAGTTGTAGCTTATACCTCCAGACAGCTACGACCTCACGAGATGAATTATGCCACACACGATTTGGAGTTAGCAGCCGTAGTGCACGCACTCAAGACCCGGAGACATTTCCTCGTCGGAAACAGTTGTGATGTTTACACGGATCATAAGAGCCTGAAGTATATTTTCACGCAAAAGGAATTGAACCTCAGGCAGAGGAGATGGCTTGAATTGATCAAGGACTATGACATGAGATTGCATTATCACCCAGGGAAGGCAAATGTTGTAGCAGATGCCTTGAGCCGTAAAAGTTATGTGAACACCCTCATAGCTGGAGGATTACCTCGGGAATTAGCCGACGATCTCAGAGAGCTCCGACTGGAGATAGTACCGAGAGGATTTGTCGCCACCTTGGATATACAGTCCACTCTGACCGAAAGAATCCGTGAAGCCCAGAAGACAGACAAGGAAATTGCAGAGATAAAGGAAAAGATGTGTAACGGAAAGGGGAAAGGTTTTCGTGAAGATGAGCACGGAACTTTATGGTTTGAGGATCGCATCTATGTGCCTAATGACCCAGAGGTCAGGAAGTTAATTCTTCAGGAGGCCCATGATTCACCATACTCGATTCACCCAGGCAACACCAAGATGTATCTGGATTTGAAGGAAAGTTTCTGGTGGACAGGTATGAAGAAGGATATTGCCGAGTACGTAGCAGTATGCGATGTTTGTCAGCGAGTAAAGGCGGAACATCAGAAGCCGGCAGGGTTACTTCAACCTTTGCCAATACCCGAGTGGAAATGGGAAAAACTTGGAATGGATTTTATCACAGGATTACCGAGGACCCGTTCAGGTTATGATTCTATCTGGGTAGTGGTTGATCGCTTGACCAAGGTAGCTCATTTCATTCCCGTGAAGACCACATATACCAGCGCTAAGTTAGCCAAGATATACATGACCAGGATCGTATGTCTGCATGGAGTTCCGAGGAGTTTCGTGTCAGATAGAGGAACACAATTTACCTCAAAGTTTTGGAATCAGTTGCATGAAACTTTGGGAACGAGGCTGGAGTTCAGTACAGCTTTTCATCCGCAGACAGATGGACAGACCGAGAGAGTCAACCAGATTTTGGAGGACATGTTGAGAGCCTGTGCGCTAGACTATGGGTCTAGCTGGGATGACAACTTGCCATATGCAGAGTTCTCATACAACAACAGCTATCAGACCAGTCTGAAAGATGGCCCCTTTCGAAGCTCTATACGGAAGGAGGTGTAGAACACCATTGCTGTGGGATGGTGTTGGAGACCGAAAACTTTTTGGTCCCGATCTTATCAGAGACTCCGAAGAGAAGGTCAAGCTGATTCGAGATAGACTCAAGATAGCACAGTCGAGACAGAAGAGTTATGCCGACAGTAAACGCAAGGAGATAACGTATGAAGTTGGAGACCGAGCATATCTCCGTGTGTCCCCACTTCGTGGAATCAAGAGGTTTGGTGTTAAAGGAAAGTTGGCACCCAGGTTCATTGGCCCCTACAAAATCCTCGAACGTCGTGGAGAAGTCGCTTACAAGCTGGAATTGCCGGAAGGATTGTCCGGAGTTCACGATGTCTTCCATGTTTCTCAGCTGAAGAAATGCCATGCTGAGATGGCTGAAATTCCATTGAGAGACACAGTGCCCCTAGAGGCCATACAGCTCGACAGTGACCTGACTTATAAGGAGAAACCCGTCCGAATTCTCGAGACTGCAAACAGAGTCACCCGCAGCAAGATCATCAAGTTTTGCAAGGTTCTGTGGAGTCATCATTCCGAGGAGGAAGCCACCTGGGAGCGAGAAGAAGACCTCCGCCTTGACCACGCGCACCTATTTGCTAGCCAACCCGAATCTCGAGGGCGAGATTCATCTTAAGGTGGGTAGGTTTGTAACATCCCAAATTTTCAATTTGGAATGTTTTACAACTATTAGCTAAGCATCTATGCATTTTGATTGAAATTGAGTGGCATTTGAAAATTTCGGAGGCAGTTGAGTTTATGTTGTGAATTTGAACTTGATTTGGCATTGAAAATTTGTTTCAAATATCCCTGACAAATACTTGATCAAAAATATGAGAGGAGCTAACATGACACTCCAAAAATGTCAGAAGAAAAATATTGCCAAAAAGTTTGAATTCAAATTTGATTATTAATTGGGATTTCCAGAAAATGTTTTTTTTAAGTTTGAGTTTTACCTCTGAAAAATGTCCATGTTGTAGGATTAATTCCCCTGAGAATTTATATATATATGTCCTATATAAAAATAATATATATTTTTCTATATTTTTTTCTTTCTCTCTAATTCAAAAAAAAAGAAGAAAAAGCCCCAGGCGCCAGCCAGGCCAACCGGCCCAGCCAGCGCCGAGCGCAGCCCACCAGCGGGCCAGGCGCAGGCCACTGACGCCCGAGCCGGCCTGCCCCAGCGCGCCCGCACGCCCGAACCCTCTCCCGATCGGTCGCCCGATCCCCTCTCCCTCTCTCTCTCTCACTGACGCGCTGGCCCCACCTCCTTCTTTCCCCTCACACACGGCACGGCGCACCGGAGCACGCGCAGAGCGCGCCCGACACCGCGATCTTCTCGGGATCGCGATCCCGCGTCGCCCCCTCGTCCAAGTCCATGTCCTATAAGTTCCCCTCGCTCTCCTCTCCCGAACCCCCCAAAAACCTAAGCCAGAAACGCACCACAGCTCACGCCCTCCTCCTTTGGATCTCGCCGTCGTCTCGGTTTGCCGCCGCCGCTGCCACGGTGAGCATCCCCCTTGCTTCCAAGCTACACCACCCGAACCCTCTGTTCGTTCCTCGTCTCCCTGACATCCTCTCTTCTCCCAGGGAGCCCCGAAGCCGTCGTCCCCGAGCTCGACCGCCGCCCACCGGAGCAGGAGCTCACCCGAGCTCGCCCCGATCGACTCCGACGTCCCCGAGCTCCACCAAGGCCGCCCCCGACCTCCCCTCGAGCCGCCGCACTCGCCTGACGTCTTCGCCGACCTCCCCGACTACCGGAGCCGCCGCACCGCCAACGCCCGAGCCGCCGCCGTCGTCTCCGTTCGTCGCCGCCGACGCTGTAAGCCCGAGCTCCCCTCCATCGTTGGATCTCGCATGTATGGCCTAGATTAGAAACAACGAAGGGGTACGGTTTTATTTAATAGATCGGTTTTACTTACGGTTTTTTTGTTAGATCGAACCGGTCGGTTTTCTGTTTAGCCGCGGGCACCTCTAGGTTATATTACGCCTGAGCGTTAGATAGCCCAGCAGCGCTAGTTGTTTTTTTTTCAGTTTCTGTTTTTTTTAGCAGAATAGTTCTGTTTTTGTTTTTGCTATTTCTTTTAGTCGGTTTATTATTTTTAGTTAATTCT
>NC_057808.1:63080122-63088007 GCF_018294505.1 Triticum aestivum | reverse complement strand
TGCTATTACGAGTCGCTAGCTTTCGAAGACCGTCAGCCAGGCAAGTCATTTGATCATGTTTTTACAATACCTATGATTTTATTGCATTAGAGTTATACCTCCCCACCATGCATGCAGTAGGAGAATTTTGTTAAGTTATGTTCTTGAGTAGTATCATGAGGTAGGATGAACCCTTCTCCCTTGTTACCAATGCCCGGGACGATGTAGTTTATTTTGCTATGCTCGTAGACGGGGTTGGTTGAGTGATTCATAAGGGAGATGCGAGAGTCAAGATGATGAAAACCCCATGACATCAAGCTCAAGATGGACTTCAAAATTCACTACTGGGTGGAGGACGGTTGACGGGCACCCTGGAGAAACCAGCGGATGGCCGGGATGCATGGAGAAGCGCCATGACATCTTGCGGAAAGCTTCACCCAGCCACGAAGAGACGGATGGATAACCCATTGACCGGAAGCTTACCTGTGCAGCCGCAAGCCATTATGGGCTCTGGCTTGGTCGACCCTAGGCGTGACTCTGGACAGACGGTGCTATGAGATGTAGAAGAACGGTAGGATTGGATGGGCACCGGCAGTGGCCCAGAGGAACTCTTCGGAAGACCCTGTATCGTTCGTCCCGTCTTCAAACACCAGGCAGTGCGAAGACTTAAAGGAGGGAACGATTCTTGCGGGTAAATTGCACAAACCTCTGCAGAGTAACAACCTAATCGATTAGCCGTGTCCCCGGTTACGGACAAATGAGCCTCTGGAATTGGAGTATTTCGGATATCTCAACACTGAACTTAATAAATTAATTGAGGGGGTTATTTAATAATTGGGAACGAGACATTGGTTGGCGGAACCATCTCAATTACTACCAACAATTTTGTAGTAATTCCAAAAAAGTCCTTGTTGTAGGGAAAAACCGGCTTTTTCGCAAAACTATGAAACTTAGAGCCCCACAGCGAAATTGCATATAGTATTAGTAGTTTTATTGTTGTTCTCTCTTCATGACTTGCCGGCATATTCAAAATGCTGACCTACACGGCTGCAACGTCTTATGTTGCAGAGGAGTTTTCCGACCAGGAGTGAGGCTACGATCCACGCTTGGCGATTGCCCTTTGGAGTCGGATGGACTTGCTATTCGTCTATGCTTCCGCAGCTTTATTTAGTTTATTTCTCATGAGTTGGCCTTCGGCCGAATTTATTATGATGTAATAAAGACTCGATATGAGAATCGTGTAATAAATTCAGGTGTGATTGAACTTTGAATCTTTGCATCAATGTACTGTGTGTGCCAGCATGATCTTGGGATGGTACAGCTACACAGAGACTTGACCGATTTCGGGTCGGGTCGCTACAATCAACTGTTTACTTTCTATCTTTTTGTGCAGATAGGGATATCCATTTCACCTTGTTGCTATTGTGACCTTTTGGTGAACTGCACAAAACACTTTTTTTTGGAATGAGTGTCTTGTGCAGTTCAACTAAAATGTCACGTGGGCAACATCTCTCAATTTTGGTGGAACTGCACAAAATGGTGATTGGAGTTTCGAAAATCTCCGCCAAGTTCTGCTGGTAATCTCGTGCAACATTTTATTAGCCTTTGCAAGATGGAGCCTTCACTGTCACCACAATGGCACTTTATTTTAGTGGAACTGCACAAAAGGATAAGAAAATTATAGTTGCACCTTACATGAGCTGGACAGCCAACCTTAATGTTCCTCAATTTTAGTGCAACTACTAAAGAAGAACCTGCCAGCTCACAAGAGCAAGTACTTCTTGCTAGCTGAATGATGCAACCTTTGCTTCATTTCAGTTGAACTACAGAAAAAGGCGCATGAATTGAATCATGGAACTCCAGGTAAACCTCATCCAAGTAGAGCTGGAGGTTGAGTTCAAGGAGGCCGCTATTAAAGCAAAATCATGCTCTCCTGTCTCCTTGTTTGTGCTGTGCAAACATGTTGTGCAAACAGGAATACTCAACTACAGATGTTGTGACGGTCAAGAGCATTCGCCAAGTTCTTCGATTGTATGACATGGCTAGCCAAGATGGATTTAATCCCAATATTCACTTTATCAAAAGGCTCTAATGGGTTGGTTCTGAATCTTGCAAGCTGGGAATCAGTGAGATGTGTAGGCATCTTTGTTGTACTTATTATTTGAATCTTATTTGTTGGTTCTGAATCTTGCAAGCTGGGAATCAGTGAGATGTGTAGGCATCTTTGTTGTACTTATTATTTGGATCTTATTTGTTGGTTCTGAATCTTGCAAGCTGGGAATCAATGAGATGTGTAGGCATCTTTGTTGTACTTATTATTTGGATCTTATTTGTTGGTTCTGAATCTTGCAAGCTGGGAAACACGGCATGATGATGCAGAGGACAACAACCATAACAAACAGTTCAAACTTGGTAGTATTATCTTTGTGAAAGTGCGACAAATGTGCTAATCGTGTGCGTCCTGAGAATAATAAATCTAATTGTTGTGCATGTTGATCCCGTGGCACTGATAGAACGAGCGAATGCATTGCTTGTTTTAAGTATAAATTTCTATTAAAGCTAATTAAATTTAAGTAAAGTGACCACTAACTCCTGTTATTACAGTACCAGTACAGACCCGCTCGTGAACCAACGTGCGGCCGAGGGTGCATCTTCTGCCGGGCGTGCAGCGGACGAGGGAGGGGTAGTAACTATTGTTGCCTGTACACACTCAGCTTACTGTTGAATCCAGTTCCCCAAGAGCTGAAAAACGAATTGCTACCGCCGCCTACACACTCGTTCACTGGAAGAGACTCCAATGGCGATCCGAGGGGTGAGCCTGCTGGATATGGACTTCAGCAAGGAGTTCCCCTTTGAGTTCGTCGTTCAGTCCTATGGTTGCACCAAGTTGCATGTGATGTACACAAACGATACGGACTCGGTGAAGCTCTGCCTCGCCTCAGTCCTATGGCTGCACCAGGTTCTGGAGCATTCGCCCGTTTCATCGGCAGCCCCGACTGCACCTTCGCTACGGTGGAGAGAAGGAAGAACGCGACGATTCGGCCATCTGGTGCAACAAGCTTGTCGACATCCAGAAGCAAAACAAGATCATCAGCAATGGGCAGGAGAAGGACTCCGTGGTTGACCTCGCTGAGACCATCATCGACCCCTGATACGCCAACATGAAAGAAGACGACCTGAACACGTGGGAGGTACCTCTAAATCTAGCCTACATAACCGGCACGGCCAAGGACGCATACGCATGCTACGACATGTACAGGCAGATCTTGGACATGAGGGCGTGTCTGCTTCCCGTAACCGACGAGTACACGGACAGCTGCAGCGTCAAGATCAAGCGTGCCAGGAAGGTCTAGATGTTGTACTTTATCTGTTTATAAGCACCTTTATCATCTGAGTGTTTCATGCATTAGCCTATGTGTCGTAATTATCTGTTTTGTCCAAAATATTTCTTTTAAGAACCCATTAACCTGATTGCTTTTTTAGTGGCTATTTGCTTATGTATGTAAACTAGTTCACTTGCCCATAAAAAAACTAGTTCACTCGGCTGCCGTGCTTTGAATCTCCTTCCTCCCAACATATTCCCCTCCTCAGGTGGACCCAGCAGGTCTCTGAATTTTCTCCCACTTTCTTTTTCGATGTAAACTGAGTTTTCTCCCAGTACTTTCCCCTAGAACGAACTCAACTGTCCCACGTCTAGCCTAAAAAACAATAATACCCCACGTACTATTAACTCATCAAATTAAAATGATATTTTATTTCGTAAGTTGAATGTTCTTACAAAATAATAATAATATTTGTTATTGGCAAGTTAACTCCTAGTGATTGCGTACATAAGCTTGCAAAGATTTTACTGACGTGCAATCATGTGTTTATGTTTTTATAACATTTCTCCGTCTAGCCCAACATGATATTTTCACCCAGCCCAGCAAGTCTGCGGAATTCGAGAAAAATGAAAATGGGATTTAAACGGGCTGCATAGATGCTACATCATTGTTTCACCCAGCCCACCAAATGGACCAAAAAAACAAATGGACTGGCTGACATGTGGGCCAGTAGGTCGAAGCCTAAGAAGGCGTTGGATTTACATCCAACGGCCGGCATTCTTCTTCAATCTCTCGTCTTCTTCCCCCAGCGCTGCCGGAACCGCCTGCTCCAGCCTTCGGCGTCCAGCGGCGTTGTTTTGCGCTCCTCGGCGAAACGCTACCCCGCTGACGGCCAGGCCATCCCTCCACTCCGCACCTCCTGTTATTCTCTGCCGAGTGTAGGCCCACCCTGCACCCGAACCAGTCAAGTTTCCCACTCCTCTCCGTCTGCGACTCCACTGCCGCGTCTTCCCCATCTCCAGGTCGTTCCAGTCTGGGCCTCGCCGTCGTCCACCGCCTCGGTGCGCTCGGCGCGGCATGGTCAACATACGAGAGTCATCGGAAGAGGACTGTACATGGAGAGTCTGACGGCTAGGACCCACGAGGTCCATGGTCGCACGCAAGGAAAGTTCCTCCTTATTACGCACTGTACGTGCACTGTACGTGGGAAGGGCTTCTGTATTTCGCGAAAAAAACGTTCCCCCCGCTGACAGGTCGGACCCACCAGCTATATCTTCGCACGCAAGAAAGTGCCTCCTTATTACGCACCAAAAAATGAATACCCCCTGCTAGCTGGGACCCACCATAGTGGGTGGCTGACTTGTGGGCCTACTAAGTTGACGAGGACGGAGGGCTTTGTCAACTTAGTCAATATGAACGATTCTAGCTCCAGTGACCGTACGATGTCCATCCAACGGCCATAGTGCTTCTTCAACCTCTGGTCTTCTTGCTCCAGCCGCCCAATGCAGTGTCGGTCGTGCCGCGTGCTCCTGCCTCTCGTGGCCGGCTATGATGCCGCGGAGGCCTCACCGCCCCCTACTAATCCCACCGCTGGCCCAGGGTATCCCTCTACTCACCCACACCCCCTGTTATTCTGTGGCGATGGTAGCCTCACGCCGCAGCCGAACCAGTGAACCCTCGTACTCCTCTCCACGTGGGCATCCACTGCCGCGTCTTCCCCGGCTCTGCGTCGTCCCCTTCCTAGGCCTCGTCGTCGTCCACCGCCTTGGTGCTCTCGGCGCGGCGTGGTCAATGTGGTCAACGACCGACTTCCATCGGAAGAGTACTGTACGTGGAGAGGCTGACAGATGGGTCCACGGCCACAGCCCAGTTTTTTGTGATTTGCCAAGTAAGTCGCTTTGTCAGGCCTGTTTGGCTGCAAATCTTTCAAGACGAGGAGAGCTTCATTTGGCTAGCCGAGAAAATGGCCTATCAGTAATGAGAAATGAGCTGTACATTTTTAAAACACATCAAACCGGCAATTAGTTTCAAATATCTTTTTTCATTTCGAGATTTTAAATTACATTAATTTTTATGCGTGGAGAATTTGTTGGATTTTATATTGATATACATTTATTTTTAAAATCAGTTTGAATGTGAGTCGAAATTTCGGGATTAAAAACAGTTCGGACCGCACCGAAATATGCAAAATTTCGTATAATTTTTTAACCGTGGCCACAATATGGGCTGTAATGCTAACAGAAAGAATATGGGCTCCGAAAAAAACCTTAAGAATTAGCAAATGGGCTGTAAATTATTAGAAATAATGGCAGATGGGATGTATGTTGTTTTCCACAGATTTGAGGCTTTCCTAAAAAAAAGGTTGACGCACAAGCAGTGACTGTTGGATGTCCATCGAACGGCCGTCGTGCTTCTTCAATCTCTGCTCTTCCTGCTCCAGCCGCTCAAACAAGCGCCGACGGGACTGCCTACTCCCTCCTCCCCGCGGCCGGCTGTGCTGCCGCGCAGGCATCACCGCCCCACAATACTCCCATCGCTGGCCTAGCCATCCCTCTACTCACCCACACCTGCTTTTATTCTCCGGCGACGGCAGACAAACCAGTAAACCCTCATACAGTCGTACTCCCCTCCGCGTGGGAAACAACTGCCGAGTCTTCCCCGCCTCTGTGTCGTTCCCTTCCTAGGCCTCGCCGTCGTCCACCGCCCTGGTGCTCTCGGCGCGGCCTGGTCAACATGGTCAACGACCGACATGCATCTGAAGTGGACTGTACGTGGAGAGGCCGACAGCTGGGTCCACGGCCGCATGCAAGGAAATGCCTCCTTATTAGGCGCAAAATAATGATTCCTCCACCTGACATCAGAGACCCACCGAAAGGGCCTCTGTATTTCGCAAAAAAACGTTACCGCCGCTCACAGCTCGGACCCACCAGCTATATCTTCGCACGCAAGGAAGTGCCTCCTTATTACGCACAAAAAAAATGAATACTCCCCCTGTTAGCTGGGACCCAGTATAGTGGCAGGCTGACTTGTGGGCCTACTAAGTTGGTGGGGACGGAGGGCTTTGTCAACTTAGTCAATATGCATGATTCTAGTTCCAGTGACCGTACGATGTCCATCCAACGGCCATAGTGCTTCTTATACCTCTGGTCTTCTTGCTCCAGCCTCCCAAACCAGCGCCGGTCGTGCCTCGTGCTCCTGCCTCCCGTAGCCGGCTGCGATGCGGCGGAGGCCTCACTGCTCCCTACTACTCCCACCGCTGGCCAGGCCATCCCTCTACTCACCCACACCCCCTGTTATTCTGTGGCGACGGTAGCCTCACACCGCAGCGAACCAGTGAACCCTCGTACTCCTCTACGCGTGGGCATCCACTGCCGCGTCTTTCCCGGCTCCGCGTCGTCCCCTTCCTAGGCCTCGCCGTCGTCCACCGCCCTGGTGCTCTCGGCGCGGCGTGGTCAACGTGGTCAAGGAACGGCTTCCATCGGACGTGGACTGTACGTGGAGAGGCTGACAGCTGGGTCCATGGCCGCAGCAAGGAAGTGCCTCCTTATTACGTGCAAAATAATTATTCCTCCACCTGACAGCGGGGACCCACTGGACGGGCCACCGTATTTCGCGAAAAAAACGTTTGCCCCTGACTGCTGGGACCCACCAGCTACATCTTCGCACGCAAGGAAGTGCATCCGGGCAAAAAAAACGATTCGCCCCCCTGACTGCTGGGACCCACCAGCTACATCTTCGCAGGCAAGGAAGTGCCTGACAGTCGGGACCCACCTGGTCGAAGCGTACGTAGCGTTTTCATTCTGGTCGCGAACGTGTACGTACATATATACTGGTGGATGTAGAGGTGCGCACGTGTCGTAGTAGAGGCGCGTACGTGTCGTAGTAGAGGCGCGCACGTAGCATGTACATGTACGTACAGCGGCTAGGGTGCAAGAAAGAAAATACGGCCACGTATGTGTACATACGGGCGGGGTCTCAAACGCCTACTCGCGCATACGTACGGCCAGGGCTCGTGTACATGGCTGGGTCGGAACGGAGAAATAGTGTCGTCGTCGTGTTCATGGGGAGGCAACGGAATGCGTCGTGTTCATGGGGAGGCAACGGAATGCGTCGTGTTCATCGGGAGGCAACGGAACGCGTGGGAGCCAACCAGCTGGGTCCGAACCGAATGCGTGGTTGTGTTCATCGGGAGGGCTTGGATGGAACAGGCGATGGAAACGAGGCCTGGCGTACCGCACAACGGAGGAAACGGACCTCCTACGTTCGTAACGGGGTCCTGTTGATCGGGAGGGGTGTGGCGTACCGCAAAACGGAGGAAACAGACCTCCTACGGTCGAAACGGGGGTCCTGTTGATCGGGAGGGGTGTGGCGTACCGCAAAACGGATGAAACGGACCTCCTACGGTCGAAACGGGGGTCCTGTTGATCGGGAGGGGTGTGGCGTACCGCAAAACGGACGAAACGGACCTCCTACGGTCGAAACGGGGATCCTGTTCATTGGGAGGGGTGTGGCGTACCGCGGGACTCCACGGGATACTGTTCATCTCCACCGTCGACCTTCTCCAGCCTCCACGGGCTACCGTC
>NC_057808.1:63079563-63080112 GCF_018294505.1 Triticum aestivum | reverse complement strand
CGTCGTGTTCATGGGGAGGCAACGGAATGCGTCGTGTTCATCGGGAGGCAACGGAACGCGTGGGAGCCAACCAGCTGGGTCCGAACCGAATGCGTGGTTGTGTTCATCGGGAGGGCTTGGATGGAACAGGCGATGGAAACGAGGCCTGGCGTACCGCACAACGGAGGAAACGGACCTCCTACGTTCGTAACGGGGTCCTGTTGATCGGGAGGGGTGTGGCGTACCGCAAAACGGAGGAAACAGACCTCCTACGGTCGAAACGGGGGTCCTGTTGATCGGGAGGGGTGTGGCGTACCGCAAAACGGACGAAACGGACCTCCTACGGTCGAAACGGGGATCCTGTTCATTGGGAGGGGTGTGGCGTACCGCGGGACTCCACGGGATACTGTTCATCTCCACCGTCGACCTTCTCCAGCCTCCACGGGCTACCGTCGACCTCCTCCAGCCTCCACGGGCTCCTGTTCATCTAGCCTCCACCGCGCGCTACTCCACCGACTACTATTCAACCACCCCTCCACGGGCACCCCTCCACCGTCTACTGTTCATCCA
>NC_057808.1:63071508-63079486 GCF_018294505.1 Triticum aestivum | reverse complement strand
AGCATCGATCGGCTTCAGTTAGCAGTAGTAGTGAAGGAATCGCTCGATCGGGTTCAGTTAACAGCCATCGATCGATCGCTCGGGTTCAGTAACGCGTAGCCTGTAGTGCAATCGCTCGAGTTTTATTAGAGCCCAACGCCTCGCTCGGGTTCAGTTAGAGCCAACGCCTCGCACACACGCGCATACGTGTATGAGAGAAACGCACATCGCTCGGCCCCCGACCTCCCACCGTAACCGGGAACTCGCCGAAATTTTCCTCGCCCTCGCTTCTACCACGGTTTTTTCCGTCATGGACGTCCCAAAGAATGTCATGCAGCTACGTCTCCGGCCCGCCCAGGACGAAAAGCCCATTTTCTGTCATGATTTTTCGTCATAGAAGTAGGATCCCACCACATCTATGATGATACCGGGTTTTGTCACAATTATCATCATAGAAGTGTCATATGTATGACAGAATTTTTTTTCGTTCGGCCCAAAATGTCACGGATGTGTCTTTTTTTGTAGTGATATAAGCATGAGTGATAGTTATATGAGACGAATTTCTGGATTAAATGGTATTCAAATATTTAAACTGGAGATCACGACATCGATAATAGCATAACGCAAATTGGTGTATCAAACATGCATATTCATTTGAATTTGGGGACACGTGTAATGTTATATAGTTTATTAATATTGGTGATCCATAGATTCTTTAATTTGAAACAATGCATGGTTTATATGCAATTAATGTCTAAACGGGATTACAATATATGTTGCATGTGTGGAACACATTATACATGTTTGAGAAGTAAAAAAAACCCCGCATGAAACACACATTAATTGGAGACAGTTAGCGAGGAATGCATACATTGGATTTCAACATAAAGTGGTTTCAAATTTTTGAAAATCCAAATTGATGGATACAACCTTATGAATCTGAGATCATGCCATTTGTAAACCATATTTATGTATAAAGGGTGTTGTGCTTTTGAAAGTATATATAAAAAATGATGTATATAGAATTTATTCCAATCGAAAATGGATCCCGCCCGAAAAAAACAGAATACAAACGGGATTCGAATTGAGTTGGCACGGTAAACGTGCACTCTGCAAAATTTGAACGATGCGGGGAAAGTCGCAGTAACCGCCCGAAACCAAAATCCGCGAGATGGAAATTACTACTACCTATCCCTGCCACGCAAAGCCTATCTGCTTGATTTCTATAGGTTTGTAATTTCACTCAAACGTGACATAACCGCCTCTCACCCAGATTCATACACGGTGGGCGCCAAAACACTGTGTGTCCTCGGCCGAAATCGACTCCCTCCCTGATTCATACACGGTGGGCTCCAAAAAAAACTCTCATCGGCAAATATTTGGTGTATGCGAGATTACCGTCCTATCCCCAACCGACTAATGTTGTTGTGATGTAGGAAATTTAAAACGGGGGCTAAGTTTGTAAATTTCCTCGCATTTGAGACAAGCGCGCCCTGAAGACATGGTTCCCCCCTTCCTCTCTACCTCCATTTCCCCATTCGTACTCCGTGGGCGCCAAAAGACCCCCTCCACCCCAGCCTCCTCCGTCCGCCACCCCATCCACCGCCGTCCTCCTCCACCATGCCAGAGCTGATACCCTGACGCCGCCGTCCATTACAGGAGATCGACCTCTCTCATCCACGGCTTCGGACCGGGATCCTTGCATCCCGTCCTCTCGCTTCATCCCCGCCGTCGTCCACCTTGTCGGCGCCGCTCCTACGATCGTCTCGTCCATCGCGCCCCGCCGCCACCGTCTACCCTCCTAGATCTGCTTCCACACCGCCGACAGCCATCGTTACCGCAGCACCATCAAATTCTCAGCAGATGCATACACGGCGCCGCACGAGAGGCGGTACTCTTTCTTATCTGCTCAACTTATTTATCGCAGCAAGAAAATAGATCGCCACTGCTTTACTCTGATTTCTTGTCCATCACTTACTTGCTAGTTGAAAGCAAACATTGGTCGAACTTGCCTTTGTCCGGTTTGCACCTTCAGATCCGCCATGGCACGCTCAACACTATACTCCCAATGCTTATGGTTTTCCCCTTTTATATTCCATACTAGTTAAATCACAGTAGACTAAATTTCAAAATTGGGTCAGTCGATTTTTCAGAGCTCGCCGGAGTTTGCCGGTGCGAACGAAGGGGCTCGGGTGGGGACGGTGGTTGTGGGGGGCGGTGGTGGGGCCTCGCCCAACGAAGAAAACTTGACGCGGGTGGGGGCGGTGGCGGGGGGTGGGGGTGGCGGAGGAACACAGGCGGTGGGGGCCGGTGGTCCGGCCAGCGGCCCGTGTGGTGTTCTGTATGGGAAGAATCAGAGACGAGGAAGAAGAAGGGTTAGGAGACGTAGGATCTTCATCCAACCGCCTGAAATGGTTGACTGACCCAAATGATAAAAGTCACGCTACTTGCATGCAGGCATGCCTTTATATTCAGTACCATCATCGTATCTGCTTAGAACTGCTCCAGAATCCATCAAGCTAAACAACGTGCCACTCATAATTCCAAACTTGTTGCTCAAGTACGAATCTGATATGATGATGATATTACTAAAATAGATAACATTTAATTGGTCAGCTAATGTTCCTACTTTACTTTCGAAAAGCACGTGCACCACATATAGAGAGACAGCAGGGGGTTGCTTTCTTAATGCGCTCTGGTTCATCATGTGTGGGCACTGCGCAACGAACATTTTATTATCCAAAATTTGCTTGCTCTTCTTTAGCATGTTCCTCTTCCGTTCTTCTTAATAAGTACTCTCTCCGTTCCTAAATACAAGTCTTTGTATATATTCCACAATGGACTACATATGGAGCAAAATGAGTGAATCTACACTATAAAATGTATCTGGATACATCTGTATGTGATCCATAGTGGAAATCTCTACCAAGACTTATATTTTGGAACGGAGGGAGTATGATAGTAGTACAGTATGTTCCTTGTATTGAAGATGAGCAGGGACATTTGCAGTGTAGAGGTCTGTACGGTCGGTTGTGATGGGCACTTTGAACTCTTCGGGCCTCATTGATTCGTAGGATTTTGTAAACATGGGAATAAGATTTGTGGTGGCCTGCCCACTTGAATCCTATAAGAATAGCAAGGAAACGCGGGGAGCTGTGTCGCCTTTGAGAGTTACACTGATATTAACAGTACCGCACCTTCAGTTGAAGAGAGCTCGTATCCGAAGCCTTTCTAGCCGTACCGGCAATACTAGCACATATATTCTAGCAAGTTCCACTTTGCTGATTTTACTCTGATGCTTACGGTTTTCCCGTTATATCTACACTATGATCTTTGTAGCTGCTTTGTGTCGCACTAGCAGCAGTCCACTCTTGAAGCTAAACACTGCAATGACTTACAAAATTGGCACCAAGGCATTGAGTGCCATTCTAGATGCAATGGAACTCATACGCTCCCACATGTTGATTCTTGTTTAGAATATGATCCTAATGACTATTCTAACCTCGAGGAGTCAAAGGCAGATGGCATGTCCTGTTCACCCATCAAGGTGTCTGTTCTAATTTGGCAAGGTTTTATTGATTGCGCGTATCTTGCATATGTTGTCTTGCATTTCTTCTACTTTGTCGCACCGCCATCTGCTTAGTTTACTCATCATATATGTCGAGATGCCATGCCCATCCATTATCAATACATATTCCATCTGTCATCATACCATGTTTTTCCACTCAAATGCTGTTCTTGTGCATCAGACATCAAAAAGGAAGAGGGTGATTGCCAAACTTGAAGGAGCACCAGCAAAGTCCTTGAAAAACGTGGTTGAGCCGGGGAAATCAGACAGCACCGCACTTATATTGGCTGTTCAACCAGTGACACAAAACGTAGGACTGACTCCAGCAGACTATACCCATACTTCACTGGCCACACCACTAGCCCCACCACACAGGACCTGCACTCCAGCAAAAGGTATGCCGATTTCAGTTGCCATAACACTAGCCGTACCACAGAAAAATCCCACTCCAGCAAAAAGTACAGCAAGTCCACCGGCCGAAGACCTATCCCAACTGCAGAGACGGCCAAATCCTGCAGATTGGAACCCCATTCCAGTTATTCCCAGCTTGAAAGACAATGCTTTCAATGTTTTTAGGGACTACGTGCATATATTCCCATCATGGGAAGATTATAGTGAAGACAAACACCATTTTCACATCTTCCTGTCCCACTTACGTGTAAGTGCTATTATTCATGGTGATTATTTTCCTATTTTCTGCTGATTGAACACATCAATGATTTGCGTGACGTTGTTGTAAGTAGGCGAGGGTCAATCTGGATAGTCATGACGAGCAAAGCTTGCTTGCGCTTTTCAAGGAAGCATTGCAGCAGTATCGGTGTTACATGAGGAAATCACACTTTGATGGCAAGTCTATAAACGAATTTCTGCTGAAGTCTCCTGTGCTAAATTTAGAAGACATTGAATGGAAAAACCATGTTATGCACTAGTCTCGTTCCAAGGATGAGGTACTGTCTATGATATCCCATGACAATTTGAACTTCTACTTTTCCGCATGTGCCTTACGGATCTATTTTGCAGGAAATCTGCTCGAAAAGGAATTCCGGTTTGAAAAGAACGACAGGATATTGCAAATATGCTGCCCGCTGCTTTGCTCTTGTTAGTACCTGTTGTCTTGTATCACTGTACTTGCATACATACCTGGTTCATTATATGACAGCAGTATGCATGATAGCTTGCTTATCAATTGTTCGCTCCAAATTATCTGATTTGTATGAATGGTTACATTAGTGTAGAATATATCCAATGGCAATGCAATTTTTTAGCTCTGCATTGTTCTTGTAAGTACCCGCTATCCTTTATCAGTGTACTTATATTGACAGGTAGTTGTTCATGTACCATCACTCTGCAGCTTATTTTCCTTTGCCCTCCATTTTCTACACATAAGATCTATATTTACTATTACCATAAGGTTGGATAACACCAATGGTACTGAAGAAGTTTAGCTCTGCATTGCTCTTGGCTGTACCTTTTGCCTGTATCGTTGTACTTACATTTATAGATAATTGGTTATGTAGCATCACTTTTCATCTTATCTTAAATATTCTCCATTTTTTCTTATATTGTCACATCTATATTTACTCTTAACAAAATGTAGAATAAAGGCAATGCTTATGAAGAAGATTCTGTGGTAAACTTCTTGAATTGCCCCCCCCCATCAGCATGGACAAGGGCTTTATAGAGCCTGCCTTCACCAATAATATATGTTTGTCCTTCTCAAGCCTTCAAACTTTGTTGTGTATATTTGTTTAGGCATGACTGCAACAACTATTTATTTTTGGTGTTTGCATCAAATTGCATGTTTAAAGTTTATTATGTACTTCATAAACAAAAGTTTGTCCTTCTCAATTTAAGTTTTCAGTTGCACAACCAAGTTCCTTCTTCATACCATGTAAATTAAACTATACAGAGCAAGTGATCTTATTTTGCCAATCTGAAATGGGATAAATTGACAGCACACTAACCATTGATACTTATGAGTTCTTGATCTGTAATCCAGTGGTGTCGTGAAGCTGCCAACTCCTTCACAATGTCATTTCCTGCCATGTCTTGACCTAAACAATACCATATTGGTTTAATGATATTTTAAACTGTGTCACTTTATTCGTCAGCTAGAAATGTGATGAATTGTCAGCACTGATACTTATATGTGCAAAACCTGTCATCTGTCTACTTGTTTATCTTTCAGAGTGAGGAGGATATAAGTGTCAAACAAGTGCAGTCTCATCAGCTTGCTCAGCTGCTTGCGCTGCAGCTCCCGAGCAGGGCTAACCTTTCTTGAACTCTATTGAAGTGATGTCGGTTTTGTATATTATTTTGTCGGCGTGTTTAATTGCACTGGTGGCGATCTTGGATGCCCAGTGTTGCTGTCTGCTTGTGCTTTATTATCATAGTGGCAAACTTTGATGCCCAGTGGATGTAATATGTCGTAATTTCTTTATTGTATAGTCTAGGTTTTTTTCTTATTCACGATGCTGCAGTTATTTTACTGTATATATATCCTGTCTTCGCAGTAAACCGGCCAAACCGTAAAACTACGGTACATAATCAGGCCGTCATGCAAATCACTATGTATGATCCGCATCATGGGCCCCATCATCTTCGTCCATTAACATGCCTAAATGTAAACTGGCCCACTAGTAGATTCGGGCCTTTAATAGGCCGAGTAAACTGCCGGCCCTATTTTCCCAAGAAAACTCAATGGGCTTTTAGGAGGCTGAAAAGTAGGTTGGGCCTGGAAAGTGCCGAAGAGCTCACGGGCCGGCATCAGGCCGAAATAGACCCCGGCCCATGATGGTGCCAATCAAATCATGGGCTTATAACAGGCCAAAATTGTCTCGGTCCTTATTTGGCCCAATCAGATTATCGTCTGTGAGCAGGCCGGATGCAAACGGGGCCGTAGTTAGGCCCAACTATATGATGGGCTTTTAACATGCCGAGATATATATAGGGCCAAAATGTTAAATGGGCCTTTAACAGGCCGAAACTAATATCAGGCTGAATTACTAAATGGGCCTTTATCAAGTGGGCCCAAAAGCATAACGTCTAGTTGACGGGCCGAATCTGATATGGGCCATAATTTAGCCCAAAGCCTCTCAAAGGGCCGGACCTGATATGGGCCGTAATTTGGCCCAGAACGTGGTAGGCTTTTAACGGGCAGGATCCCATATGGGCCTTTATTAGGCCCGGAACGTGGCAGCCTATTAATGTACTGGATCAAATATGGGCCGGCATTTGGCCCAAAACATGGCAGCCTGTTAATGGGTCGGCCTACTAGTGTCATCAAAATCTTTTGGGCCTTCAGCTGGGCCGGCCCATTATGGTCGGCGAAATCTCGTGGGCCTTTAGCTGGGCCGGCCCATTATGGTCCGCAAAATCTTGTGGGCCTTTAGCTGGGCCGACCCATTATGGTCTGCAAAATCTCGCGGGCCTTTAGCTGAGCCGACCCATTATGGCCCGCGAAATCTCATGGGCCTTTTGCTGGGCCGCCCCATTATGTACCGCAAAATCTTGTGGGCCTTTAGTTGGGCCGGCCCATTGAAACATTATGGGCCACTTTTGGGCCGGTCCACGTGTCAACATTTCATAAGCGCATCTCGCCCATTGAATGAGTGACACCTGTGCCAACGGGGAGCTGACACGTGTTTCCTCCAGCCAATGCTGATTTTACACGTGGAAAATCGCCATTGGTCCGGGCTGTTAACGGGTTATTGGATCCAACACCGGACCCGATAGCTTAACGGCGTTCCGTTACGGTGGATGCCACGTGTCGGTCACCCTTGATGAAAGCACTTCTGTTACCCGCGATTTTTCGTCATGGAAGTGGACACTTCCGTGATGATAATTTTGGTAATGTCATGGAACACTTCTACGACAGCACATATGACTATCTTGATTCTATCATAAAATCGTCATGGATATACATGCATGATAGAAAACGCGACCTACTATGACAAACACGTATCATCACGGAAGTGTATTTTTTTTGTAATGTTGGATGAGTTTGATAATTTTATTGTTAAATAAGAAACTTCAATGCTTATGTTAGTAGACAATTGAAACGTAATGCTTACATGCTTGACCACTTGGGTGATTATATGAGTAAACTATTAATGATCTTAAGATTATTAGTAAACATGGTTCCATGGTTACAACTCAAGTATAACAAGTACTTAAGGCACATGCTGATATGCTTAATGAGTTGAATAGTAAGAACAATGATAATGCTGTTAGGGTTATGACTAGAGGTGGTGAAATGACCACTACTAGGAAAAGGGCTATAGATGGAATGGCCACTAATGGCGCACTGTACATGTGGTGCGCCATTACTAAATACTAATGGCGCACCATGTGTCGGTGCGCCATTAGTGTGAAAATACTAATGGCGCACCACATCCACGATGCGCCATTAGTAATTTTTTTTTAATTTTT